>NW_026090060.1:0-22416 GCF_024586455.1 Bactrocera neohumeralis | reverse complement strand
ACCAATAAATTTGACACAGATTCAGACTAAAACAAGCCTGACATATGGTTGGTTGGTTGGGTTGGACTTGGGAGGAACCCGAAGAGCAGCCACCTCCACGCGGTGGGTTCTGGGTGACCAATACAGGTTAGCTGAGAGCTGCAACAATTTTCACCTTGCGCTGTGGCGCGCCGCATTTTCGCTCGTATCTCGGGAACGGTTCGTCCTACGGCCATGATCACATTTCGGTAGCAAATGACGTGACAAATAACTTTTGTCTTATACATTTTGCCATGATATACGTATTTCAGGCGCTAGGTAGACAATTTCACGATTTTAGGCGAATTTCCGAAATTTCAAGGCCGGAGTTGGGGTTGAAGATGCAATCCGATCTCAAAACAAAAAGTTGCATTGGAATCAGGAAGTACTAATTCAACTTTTCCGCACTATTAGAAATCCCGAATCGAAAAAAGTCCGGAATCGACCCACCCTAATGTTCGTGTTCAAGAAACAATCGCGGCTGTTGCTTCCTAATTCAGGCGCCACGAAACTAATCAGCACTTAACCTGTTTTCGTTCAAAGTTCAAATAACAAGTCGGTGAAAGCCTTTTTGTTTGCCTATTCGCTTGGAATATTGCAAAAAAATAATTGAAATGGCAAAAGAAGACAATAATTTGATAAATTGCCTGTTTCTGTTTGATTAAGCCTATTTTGCTCTCAACCGAAATATAAACAAGTAATACAAGTATTGGCGTATATGGAGTGAATCAAGTTCAGAAATAATCCATGAGACAGAACTTCACCCAGAACGAGGCACTGTGCGTAATTTCATCAAAGGGTATTTCGGGCCATACTAACAAAACTGTCAATAGGCACCTTTATTTAAAGATGTTGAAGGACGTTTGTTATCCAGGACGTTTGGTTCCAGCAATATGGAGCAATTACACACATAGCCAGACCTATTATTGCGGAGTTTCAACGAAAATGTGAAACAAATTAATAACAACAAACTTCACTTTCCACTGGCCCCTACGAATACCTGACCTGACTGCAGCAGACTTTTTTTATGGTGTTATGTCAAGCAAGAGTGTTATGTCAAAACAAAACCCAGAAGTCTGATTGATTTGAAACTGTACATTAAATCGATAATTGAGGCAATGTCGACTTCAACCCTGTAGGGATTTTCTAATTAGGTGTCGCGTATGCGTGGCTGAACATGGAGGTCATTTCGGTCTATAACACTGGTAAACACTGTTTTTGTCACATGAACTTTGTTATGATTTTTATTTATGTTGGTGTACCGTCATTAAAAATTAATTAATTACTAAAATTTTTTGCGTTTCGGTAAGACTGCTTCAATTGTTGTTGTTATTGTTTTCAGTATAACGCAAATTTGTTGTTGTTGTATGAAATGGAGTGCGTAGAAGCAACGAACATAAATTCAAAGAAAATAACGGAATATTTCTCACAAAACCAATACATTTGTTTGATGCATATTGGCGTCAGAAGTTATTACACACATTTGATTCTTGTAATTAGTTT
Source organism: Bactrocera neohumeralis (assembly GCF_024586455.1). Taxonomy (NCBI): domain Eukaryota; kingdom Metazoa; phylum Arthropoda; class Insecta; order Diptera; family Tephritidae; genus Bactrocera; species Bactrocera neohumeralis. Next base: position 20,895 of record NW_026090060.1, on the reverse strand, counting down.
TTAGCTATATTGTGAGTTAAGTAGGCGCATTTTACATGATTACGCAAAAATTAATATTGTTAATTTAATCCACGAAAATGGTCAAAAGGAAGAATTTAAATATTGAAACTCGATCCGAACTTCGGCTTCGGATCTGCTTTTTGAAAATTTATGGAATTTCGCGGAAAACTGTGTACAATTTAGTAAAAAAAGAAGGACACTTGTGGGAATTTAGAGATAAAATGAAAAGTGGACGAAAATAGTTGTAGAACAAAGGAAAAAACAAGATTAATGAGAGTCCTTATAGCAAATCCAACAATAAGCCCTATTCGCCTTGCAGAAAATTCGGAGGAACTAATTGGGAAGAAAGTTAGTGAAGCTACTTGCGATAAAAATCAAAAGAACATGGAAATTAAGACTTTACTGCGGAATTAAAAAGAAGATTTGATCTCGTATCAATTGAAGGAACTTTGAATCAATGTGGGTATGTCGATGTGTTGAATGATCATGCATTTAATTCAGCAAATGGCCTGTTTCCAAGTACCGACTGGATTCTGCAACAAGATAATGCTCCTTGCCATAAAGGATAGCTGGTAACGAAGTTTTTAAATGAGGTAGATCAAGCTGTTCTTGCATGGCCGCCACAAAGCACGGACCTTAACATCATTGAAAATGTTTGGGGTTTCATGAAACAACAACGAACAATTGATAAAAATCGACAACTAAATAACACTATTGAAGAAATTAAAAATATTTGGGCTAAACTACCTCTTTCTTTTATCCATACCTTGATTGAGTCTATCCCGGCCAGGTTGCAAGCAGTAATTGATGCCAAAGGAGAAGTAACAAAATATTGACTCATTAAAATTAAGAAAAAATTAAAAATTTATAATTCTTAATATAAACCATATAATATGACATTGTGTAATTATCTTTGACACGAATAAAATTTGTGTAATAACTTCCGACGCCAATATGCATCAAACAATTGTATTGTTTTTGTGAGAAATATTCCGTTATTTTCTTTGAATTTTTTTTCGTTTCTTCTACACACTCCATTTCATCCAACAACAACAAATTTGCTTCATATTGAAAACAACAACAACAGCAATCGAAGCAGTCTTACCGAAACGCAAAAAATATTAGTAATGTGTAATAACATTTGACTATGGCTGTATATTAGTTTTGTTTCTATCACATCCAGTTTTCTTGTGACAGCTACATATTCATTTCTATCCTCATATACGTTTCTTTGTTTACATAACTGCATTTAGTCGACTGTGTAACTATTGTGTTTGCTAAATTACATTTTATATATATTAGTTATATATATATGTACATATATTAGGCCGGGTCGATTTGTGGGGAGGCAAAAAAATCGCCCATTGTATGAAAATCACATTCTAGGGATCAAAATAAGAAACTTTGCCGAAGGAACCATACCTTTGAAACGAATTCTGATGTCCCCCAATTTGGGTCGAACTTTGGGTAGGGGCAAATTTTGAAATAGAATTGAAATTACCATTTATACCTTACCTTATTACCTCTGAAAGTGAGGAGAACTTAAGCAATAACCACTATGGTATTTCAAAAAAAATAATAAGTGATGTGACCATTCCAAATCAAAAAGTTTACAATGAATCCACCATCCTCTACACCGCAAGATGAAGCAACTACATCAACAACTATCGAAAACCCAATGAGTCATATACCCAAGCATGATGTTATTGTTTTTGGTGTGTCTACTGATTTGACTGATCTTAATTTACCAACCCATCTGGATATTTTGAGATATTATTTTTACTTAAGCGAACGTGCTAAAACAGAACAAAAAAGGTTTCCCATAAATCATTCACTATTCAAGTACAAGATAAGTTGATTGGAATTAGGGAAAAACTTGGTATGGAAATAATGCTGAAAAAAAGTGTATGTAATAAATTGAATAAATTGCTTGACAAGTATCAAGAGCAAATCAAGAGAAGAAACAACACCCAACAATTTACAGAGTATGTAAAATCTCTGGAAACAATTTTTTACATTGGAACACGTAAATGCGATTTGAAGGCAGCTCCATGTGCATGCGACTGGGTTTCCGAACGCCTCAAAGGGTTCATGCACGATCAACATAATCAGAGAAGACTAACAATGAATGCATTTATGATGGAAACTGAAGAGCAAGGAGCAACGTCTATGTCATCAAGGCCAACATACCAAGATCCCGATGATTCAACATACGCACCGCCACCGGTTCAAGAAGATATGGATAGAAGCACAAGTTCACAATACACAGAGATACGATTGTTTTAACTTTGCCTTGGTAAGTGACAGATTTGGTGTGCCTGACAGAGTAGCATCAGCATTGGGAACCGCTCTTTTGCAAGATTTTAAAATTAAAGATAAGCATGGGAAACCTCTCATCATGGATAAATCGAAAGTTCGCAGAGAAAAAGAGAAATGCAGACAAGAAGTGCTTCTCAAACGGTTAGATGATACCAATTTGTTAGCGTTTTCAGTCGATAGCAGAAAAGATGATATTTTAACGATAGATAAAATTGATGAGAAGTATCATACTAGGATGGTAAAAGAACTCATTTTGTTATTTTGAGAGAACCCAATTCTTGAATTTATTGGTTACGTAAGACTGGAACAGAGAAACCGCTGAATACAAAACAACCCGTATCCAATAGTTTTTTCAACGCCCAAAATATTTCACTGATACATTTAATTGAATATGCACTGACGGTATTTCTTCAACAAACACTGGCCCACACGGTGGAATTATACGACGATTCGAATCGCTGTTAAAAAGACCATTTCATTGGTTTGTTTCTGGTTTCTACACTCCCAACGAACTTCCGTTTCGGCTTTTGTTTGAAGCTTTGGAGAAATCATCCAGCACTGGACCAAGACCGGCAACCGGAAAACTGCGCCGTCAAATCGAAACTTGTGAAACTCTTCCGGTAAGTTATTGCTATCAATACCATTTATTATAATTGTCAACCATTTTTAATTATTTTATTATTATATATTTTTTAGTGGTGGACGGCTTCCAGAAAATTGAGTTGCAAAATATGCCCCCTGCTCCAGAAAAAGAATTTTCCATCGATTCCGAAGTACTTATACGACATGGCCTATGCAATTTCTAGCGGCGTGGTTCCGGTGGAGCTGGCTAACATCAAACCAGGGAAAAGTGTACATTCTCGGTGGCCCGCCAAGGCCGCTCGATTATTGCGATTATATGTGACAACGGAAAATCCAGATGCAAATTTTAGAATTCTGGTTGAGTTTATAATTAAATGTACTTCAATATCAAGTATTGGCAGCTCTGTCGCGTGGCATTATTTTTCAAATTCATTGGTTGGTCACGATTTATGAACCTCGTTTACGCAAAATTGTCAATCAAGTAATTAAAGATAATTCATATTATGCGCATTCGGAGAATATCTTGTTATCAATGTTGTTTGATGATAGGAATGAAAAGCGCGACTGTGCCATCAAGAAAATTCTACGCTATCGAACCGATGTTGACGAGCCAATGGAACTTAGAGTTTATAAAAAACCAGACATAAACTTTAATTGCACAAGTTATACGGAAATGATCAACTTGAATGATATAAATATCGTATTTGAACCACCATTCACGCGAAGCATTCCGTACGATACATTGAAAGAATATTTAAATCAAGATGATCCACCGTTTAATGATCCAAAAATTCCATCACACATACAAGGAACGGAGCGACATGTTCAATTGCTAGCTAGCGTTTCCAAACGGGTTATACCGGAAAATGTAGAGGCTGTTATGGCGACGACATTAGAGAGCCGTGCGAAATTGCCCAGACTTGAAAGTAAAAAAGACTTCAAACAATAATTTTTTTTAGTTTCTTTTCTATAACTCACTTAAATAAATTTTTTCATTTACATATGTTCTGACTAAATAAATTTCTTAAGAGAAAAAATAGATATTGTTATAAATAAACTAGCTGTTACCCTGTGCGTTTCGCTACACCTAAATCGATTAAAACTCTTAAGGGTTTTTACTTTGTGTTTTATTTATTGTTGTAAAACTGTTACTTATTTATAACATATAGGTATACAACATTTTTGGTTTTTCCACCTGGCGCGTAAATGAATAAGCACCTTGGTGTTCCCACTCTCGAGCATGCCACGAACAATTGGCCGTGGGAGAATCACGGTTCTTCCAAATTGACGCCGCACACTTGAAACGTTTGCCCTTGCGATTTGTTGATGGTCATCGCAAAGGCAAGGCGTACTGGGAACTGCAAGCGCTTAAATTCAAACGGCATGTCCGTTGGAGTCATGGGAATGCGTGGTGAGTACAACTTCACCTGCTGCCTTGCCATTATTGTTGCTTCAATCAGAATTTGGCCACAATTTTTTGACTGAAAGTCTTGTGCCATTACACACAGTCGGTGGCTTCAGATTTCGTAGAAGTATAATGGGTGAACCGACATAAGGACCAAACGATGCGGAGGCAGACCGGGGGATCCAAAGGATTCAAGAATTCAGTTGGATAATTGACTACTTCATTTTTATTTAAAACGCTATCAATCGATGTACATATATGTTGTAGCTTCTCCTGGCAGTTTTTCTTGAATGGCAAAATTGATTTCGTTGACGTGTACATTTTTCGGTGCCAATATTGCGCGTTCACTTAAATAATCGTGGCGTTGATAGTGTTGAACAATATTCGGAAATACACTTTCAATCAATTCTTCTTTCGATTGTAAAAGTGTACAAAAGTTGTTCGGCAATGTGATCAAACCGGTATCATCGATTGGTATTTTGCCTTCGCCAATGTCCAACAACTGCTCCGAAAACGCCGCTGCGGATCGATCATTTTGCAATTGGACTCGCATGTTGATGGTAAGAGTCAGCCTTTGAACATGTCTCCACAAAACTGACGATTTTAAACATACGTTTATTTCATCGGCAGGAGTTGATCGAGGAATGACTGACAAAGTTTGCCGAAAATCGCCGGATAATAAGACTAATGCTCACTAATGTAAATCTTGCATTGTTCTATTGAGTGCTTCTAATAACTTTTTGTTAGCCATTGGGCACTCAACCCATAGAACTATTCCAGCTCCTCGCAAAACTTTTGCCATTGTTGAATTCCTCGATATGTTGCACGTTGGTGTTTCAACGACTTGGATGTTCAACGGTAATTTCAACGCAGAATTTGCTGTTCGGCCGCCACCAAGTAGAGTAGCAGCGGTGCCTGAAGAAACAATTGCCAGCGAAAATTTCTGCTGTGACCGTATAGTAGCAAGAATCAAAGAGATCAGAGACGTTTTCCCTGTACCACCGGGCGCATCAAGAAAGTAGAATCCACCGGCGTTATTGTCAACCGCTCGTATAATCTTATCATAAGCATTTTTCTTCTGAATATTCAAATTGGTAATGTTAGCTTGTATGAAAGCACGCAATTCATTGCAATCGTATTGTTGTTCACGTTGAAGCTCATGGTCAATGACTGGGCGCAGTAATGCCAAGTTGCGCTAATGCGTTATTCGCAATTGTAAGGCACAGATCTTCAACCAATATCAAAGCAGAATTATACATTTGTAATGTATATAGCAAGTCTGCGTCCGATGCTCGATTACGCGCCAAAATTAATAAGTCCTCGGTCATGCAGTCTTTGTACTTATTCCACAGTTATTACGGATTTGACCGAAGACATGTAGATATTATTATGGCGAATAGTACGCGTATTTGTTTTGGATGAGATGTGAGTGATGCGTCATGAAGTGCGGTGTCCCAATGCATATCATCTTCTAACAAATGCAATCGCTGACATGCTTCACGATACGTCGCACACAACTGACCGTCAACAGTTTTCAAATCATCAAATGATCTTGGTCCGATCACGTTGACTAATAGCAGACGCAAATAAAAACATTCGGCGTTGTTCGGATGGATGGTGTAAATGCGTCTTATGGCCACGGTTTTACGGACATTTGGATAACCGTCAACACGCTCCCCTTCCTTTCGTCGTTGAAATATTTTCGATGATGGATTGCAAGTGAAATATTGTGGTATTTCGGAATATAACAATCTTCTTGCAAATTCATCGTTTTCACACAACTCGAAAAAGGTAGTTAGTGTTGTCCCCGGTGAGTCGTGCTAGAGTATGCATATTTGAAGTACATCAATAAAAATATGCATATTTGAAGTATATAAATAAAAATGGAAAAATTAACCTAAAACTACATCTTAAACTATGTATTTTACCCACACACGCATATGCAATAAGACCCACCAACAGTGTATTTGCGAACCGCATGGAAGAACTTACGAAACAATAACAATCCTCCCTTGCTTTGTGTGTGTTGCACGGTCAGCAGAAAAACACAAAATCGGTTCGGAATAAATGTAGCAAATGGATGGAATTAAATCTGGAAAAAACACACAATGTTGAAACATTTTTTTTACACACACTGCGCTTTCAAGCGACAATCGGAACAATCGCATCACATATGAAACAACAACAATACTCATTGTGTGTGTTGTACGCAGAATGTTAATCACGTTGAAACGGAAAAATACAACAATGTTGAAACATTTTTTTTTACACCAGTGACGGAACACTTTCGTTCTGTTGCTTGAGCTTGACAGTCATCCAAAAAAGAACGAAGAAGGAAAAACGATCAACAGGATTCAATGTTTTTTTTAACAAAATCCGCCTTGCGTTTTTTTTTTTTGTTTTTTTTCACAACGTACAAATAACATTAAAATTTTTTGATCCCAAAAACCCCCAAACACCCCGAAAATTTTTGAAATCCAAGGTCAGGAGGAGAGGAACAGGGAAATTTTTCCACAATTTTTTTAAAGAAAAGTAAAAAAAACTAGCCATTTAGCTGATTTTTTTTATTTAAAAGGGCAAAAAGGGGTTTTTGGAAAAATAGGGGCCCCGAGGGGTTCCCGGGTTCCACCCTGGGGGGACGGCCGTCCAAAAAGTGGGGGTTCATCATTTTACTCGATTGGGCACCAAAGGGTAAAGGGGATTTTTCAAAATTTGCCCCACCCGTTGACCCCAAAAGGGGGGAAAAAAATTCGTTTGAGGATTTTTTTCCCAAATTTTTTATTTTGATCCAGAATATGTTTTTCATAGAGCAAGGGGCGATTTTTAAACGCCCCGCCCTATATACATAAAGAGGAAGTTTTGAAAAACCCCGGACAATTTTTTTTTGTGTGGAAAATTTTTTTACATCCAGGCGAAATTTCACATCACAAATTTAACAATATTTAGACAAATTTTTTTCCGGGAGGAATCACAAAACCGGGGTTCCCAAAAATGTTTAAAAGGGTAACCCTTTTAGGTTTGGGGAAAAAGAACCTGACATTTGTCTTTTGCAAAGCTAATGATTTACAAACCCAAAGGGACGAAAGGTTTTATTTTTGTTTGACCAAACAAAAGGTATTACCCAAATAACACACATCCAGTACCCAAAACGTCTTCGGCCGAGCCCCATCCACATAGGCCGAACCCGGCCGATGCCCCAAACGATCAAAAAGGAGAATTCACCGAATGAGGGAAAAGTTTTTTAATTCAAAAAGAAATTCCCAAACTCAGCGAGGCAAAAATAAAGAGAATTTTTACCCAAAAACGGAAATTGAGAAGGATAAGACTTTCGGAAAAAATGACGGAAAAAAACCCCCGGAAATTTTTGGGAATGTTTTTAAAATTTTCAGGGAACCATAAAACGTAAAATTACAAAAAATTTTTAAAAGAATTTGATATCACTAAAGCTTTGGGGAATATGTCCTTTTCATATGCTGGACCCCATCTGGGTTTCTTTTCCGGGAAATTTCTGCGGATGCAAAATGAGAGGTTCCCTCAAGAATTTCCAAGGGGAAGCGTTATCGAGGGGAAAAGGACCAGGAAGCGAGACTATTGTTGAAGACTTGGGCCCACCAAAGCCAAAATTCAAGAAAATATAAAAACGTAAGAATTAGGTAAATTCTGAATGGGCCTTTTGATTTTTCGAAAAAATTTTTATGCGCAAGAAAAAGATGGGGTTTTTTTTTCATTGAAAATTTTTTTGGTGGCCCCCCAGAATTAAAAATTTTATAAAATTTTCTTTAAAAAAAAAAAATTAAAAGGACCATGAAATTTTAAAAAAAAAATTTTTTACAAAAAAAGGGTAAAATTTTTATAAAAAAAAATTTAAAAATGATTAAAAAAAATACAGTTTTTTTTGGCACGACCCCAAAATTTTAATATGGGGATTTATCTGTCATCCTTTTCCCCATTGAGTCCCGGGGTTTTTTTTAAATTTTTTTAAATTTAAAATTTTGACCCAAAATGCCTTTTTTTTTTTAAACCCGGGGGAAATTTGATGTAATTTTTTTTTAAAAAATTAAATTTTAGTGTTTGCCTCATGTAATATGCTTAAACTAAATAGATGGGGAAATTGATGTCGAAGGTTAATTATTTTGAGTTTGAAATACGGAATATAAGTGAAAACTTGGTCATATTTATGACCTTTTTCATATACATTTTTTCTACACCCAAAATTTTAAAAAAAATTTTAAAAATTGAAAAAAGGTTGTAAGGGTTGGCCGTATTAAAAGGATTTGCCTGAGTTCGTACACTTTTTGGATTTAAAACCACTCGTACTTTTTTGTAATTTTATCTGATCTGATAACGTAAGATCACCTGTAAAATTTTTTTGGATTGTAATAGGCCTAGATACCTGGGTTTCTTCTTTAAGGTTGTGTGATCTGGGAAATATTTTTCTACTTCCCCCAAATTTTTTGGGTTTTTTAAATTTTTCGTTTCATATTTTCAAAATGGGGTTTTTTTGTGGATAAAATGGGGTTTTTTGGCATGTGGATAAGATTGGGGATGTCGTCATCCCATGTATATTGCGTCAGCGAAATGGTATTGTTACTTTGGGGCTTATCATCTCAACCCTTTGGGATGGTCATTTTGGGCTTATTACCCCCCAAAATATGGCATTGTTAATGTATTAAATCTCCTTTAAAATTTGGGATGGTTTGTTTTGGGTTTTCACCTTGTTTTGAGCATGTAGCTTCTGTATTTATTTTTTCCCGTTTAAAGCCTCAATTTAAAAAATCATCTAATTTTAATTTTGATTTTGATTAAAATTTTTTAGCCGTTTTAATTAATTTTAAAAATTGTTTGCTGGGTATTAATTTAAATTTTTTTTAATTTTGTATTAAAATTTTGATTTTTTTTATTTTAACCCAAAAAATCCCAAAAAGGATTTGGTTTTTAAAAGACCAAAAACATATGTAAATTAGCAGCCTCCGGGTTTTAAATTTTAAATTTAACTGTAAATACAATTACATATTTTGGATTTCCATCGCGTTTTTTTTTTGATGTTTTCTTTGTTCTTTGTAAGTATTTTATTTTGATGAACAGTAATTTTTAAAACGATTTTAAATTAAAAAAAAAATATTTCGGGTTTCCCGAAAAAATGGACGTGCAATTCGTTTGAAAACCCATTTTAGCGGATGTGGCCTCCTACAAAATTTTTTATCCTTCCCCAGCCAGGGGTTTCGGGAAATTCTACACGTGACTCCACCTTCTTTTGGGGGAATAAATTTCCAAGAGTTAAAAGAGAAGTGAGACGCATTGACTTGATAAGTCGTCTCCCGCGGCTTGGATTCCATGTCGTACATAATTTCGTCCATCGTTGAACTAACAACAACGTCAGTCTCAAAATTCAACGCAAAATAATTCCTGACAACAAGTGCTTCTTCGTACTGAATAGGCAATTGAGAAGTAAAGTCCACGAACAAAGACTAAATTCTACTAGTCACTTATCATCTCCGTCCTGCTATATGCCATAGAGTCACAGACGGTGATAACATCGAATAAGTCGGAGGCACGTGTTTTCGAGAGAAAGCTTCTGTGGCATTGGTATAGTTCAGAAAATTAAGAGACAGCGGCTGCGCTGGCTAGGTGGTGTCAGAGTGGAAGAAAACGCTCCAGCTCTGAAAAATTCGACGCAGTACCTGCCAGGGGAAGAAGAGAAAGCCCTTCACTCCGTTGGACTGGTGGAGAAGGACCTGGCTACAATTGAGATCTCCAATTGGAGCCAAACAGCGAAAAAGAGGAACGACTGGCACGCTGTTATAAATTCGCTTGACCGCGTAAATGTGTCTACGCCAAAAGAAGAAGAAGATATACATCTGCATAAGGACATATATTATATATTTTTTATTAACATTTAAGTATATCTGTGACAAATGAAGACACAGTCACTGAAATGGAATGAAAACTATATATGATAACATAAAATGTGACGAAAGATTAGAAGTTTTTAGATCTTTACCTGAATTCTCAGCAAACCTAAAAGATACAGATATAAGGTGCCTCGCACACTTTATTAAAAACAACGTGTTTCAATTATGAGAATAAAATTAATGTTCTTTAGAAAACTTTGCATCAGTTATATCAACAATATCGTAGCAAATCAAAGTTAAGACAAAATACATACTAGTAACGTGATGAGACTTAAACTGGCCATGCTAAACTAACGCACGGACATCTTCTTTCAAAAGAATCACCACCACTTTGCATGAACTGTAATGATACCCTAATCATGCAACACCTAGTTAACTGCTACAACGACACATAGTAAAATGTTGATTTGCATACCGCTATAACAATACTGAATTAGGAAAACAAAAAACCACCTACCTCCTATTACTATTAAAATTAATTTAGAATTGAAAATATCACCCTTCTTCTTTACTGGCGTAGACAACAGCGCGTCAGTCGTTTCTCCTTTTCGCTACGTGGCGCCAATTGGATATTCTAAGCGTAGGTACTTCTCCACCTGGTCTTTCCAACGGTCTTTTCCTCTGCTTCCCTCGGCTGGTACTGCGTTGAGCTGGGGTGTTTTCGTCCATTCGGACAACACCTAAAACCTAGCCAGGGAAGGTCATAAGTCTAAAGCTTGGCGCTTGTTGTATCTGGTCGATTGTTGATTTTCCAGGTCTAAAGCCACACTGATAAGGTCCAATCAGTTTATTGACGGTGGGCTTTAATCTTTCACTCAATACGCTCGATAGAACTTTATATGCGATATTGAGGAGGCTTATCCCACGGTAGTTGGCGCAGATTGTGGGGTCGCCTTTTTATGGACTGGGCACTTAAATTCCAATCGTTGGGCATGCTTTCGTCCGACCATATTTTACAAAGAAGCTGATGCATGATCCTTATCAGTTCTTCGGCACCGTGTTTGAATAGCTCGGCTGGCAGTCTATCGGCCCCCGCCGCCTTGTTGTTCTTCAGACGGGTATTGTTGTTCGAACTTCTTCATTGTTGTGCAATAGAACGTCTCATCCATCGTCATCAATTGGGGAATCGTGTTCGCCTTCTCCTGGCGTTATGCTTTTACTGCCACTGAGCAGGCTGGAGAAGTGTTCCCTACATAATTATAGTATGCTCTGGGCATCGGTTACTAGATAATCTCTGAGAGTTCTACAAGGGTATGCTCCGGTTTTGAAACCGTCTGTTAGCCGCCGCCTCTTTTCGTAAAATTTTCGAGCATTACCCCTGTCGGCCAGCTTATAAAGCTCTTCGTACTCACGCATTTCGGCCTCTTTCTTTTTCTGTCTGCAAATGCGTCTCGCTTCCCTCTTCAACTCTCGGTATCTATCCCATCCCGCACGTGTGGTCGATCGTAACCAGGAATAATGGGATGCCCAACTCCTCTCTCACTGGAACTGAGAGAACAATTGCTAAACGACAAAACCACCTAAACTTTGACAGTTGACTGGATTGGGGAGGTTTTGATGTTTAGCAATTGGAAACGAGCGATGGCCTGATTGAAATCTTACCAAAAAAATATATAAACGGAGGGATTTGTTGCATCGTTCAAGACCTCTTATCAAAAATGCAAAACAATGAAAATTAAATAAATTTGTGAAATTTAAAGGTATTTGATGAAATGTTTTGTAATTTGAAACATCATAGCATTATTTTCAATTGAAAATTATTAAACACTTTTAATAATTGAGAGCTAACAACCTTAAATCTTATTATTGGGTATTGAAAGGACAAAAGTCAGTTGTTATAATATTCTTTAAAAAGATTTGAATAGTTTCTCCATATAATAAATAACCACTATTTAGTAATTTTTATTCGTACTAAATGTTGGGTATTGGGTTAATAAATGCCCAAAAATTATTATTTTGTTCGATCTGGCCATAATGGAAAATGTTATAAAAAACGCTTATTTTGAGGCGCTCTCACACTGGAATAAGTTGGGCATCCCATTATTCCTGATCGTAATGTTGCGAGGTAGGCAGTCTGTTTTCACTCCGCTGCGACACGGCACTCCTCGTCGTACCAGTCGTTCTTTCGCATTTTCAGAAAATCAATGGTTCGGTTGCATCTGTACGTTAGAAGTTTGAGATGCTGTCCCACAGTTCCCTTATACCGAGTTGTTGACGAGTGCTCTCTGGGAGCAGGAGTGTAATTCGAGTAGAAAATCGTTCGGCTGTCTGTTGTGATTGCAGCTTCTCGTCGTCGAACCTTCCTTGTGTTTGTTGACGTGCGTTTTTTGCTGCACAGAGGCGGGGGCGAATCTTGGCTGCAACAAGATAGTGGTCCGGAGCGTACGCACATCTGGAACACTGGACACGTGTCTTCCATCTTTTACAACATGATCGATCTGGTTGGTGGCTTTTCGATCCGGAGACATCCAGGCAGCTTGATGTATTTTCTTGTGCTGGAATCTAGTACAACAGATAACCATATTTCGGGCCCCGGCGAAGTCGATCAGCCTCAACCCTTTTGTGGAGGCTGAATTTACCGACCGTAGTGCCAAACATACCTTCTTTGTCACCCTGGCGTTAAAGTCGCCAAGCACGGTGTTGAAATCGTGGCGGGGGCAGCTCTCATAGGTGCGCTCCAAGCACTCATAGAAGGCAAAGATGCCACATCGTCCCTCACTTCCGTCGAGGCGTGGGCGCAAATCAACGATATGTTGAAGAACCTCTCTTTGATGCGGATTGTGGCTAGACGTTCAGCCACCGGGGTGAATGTCAGTACTCTGCGAGGGAGTATCTCTCCCACAGCGATTCCACAATGACCCACTCGCCTCAGTCCTTGTCCCGCCCATCCCATTTCGTGGACGGCGGTGATGTCAGCCTTCACTCTTACGAGGACACCTTCCCAATTAAGGACCGGACATTCCAGGTGCATACCCCCACATCGCAATTCTTAGTGCGTTTGTCATGATCGTCATCAAAAGGGGGATCTCTCATCCAAGGCTGGTTGATAGTTTTCATTTGGTACGTTTTTTTACGTGGCGGGTCAACCCAGCGCACAACCCTGCGGAGGGGATGTTTCGCCTTCTCACTTTAGCTCGCTTTCATACGAACGTTCTTTGGATACCCAAGGGATACTTGGTCTAGGACCGGAAGTCGGGAGCTGCCTGAGTCATATGTAAAGGTATCGTTTTTGGCCACTCCCAAGTGAATGGCAATCAGAGAATTTTCCTCACTTGCGTGAACTTCTACACGTGACTCCATACTTCCACACATATGTATATGTGTAAATTAATATGAATCTATACAAAATGGGACGGTGCCTAAGCAGCCAGTTTCCCAGTTGAGGATCGGTTTTATGCCGATGAAACTGAACTGTTTTATCATCATTTACCTTCTCGAAGTTTCGTTGCAAAGTGCGCAGTTTGTAAAAGAGGCAAACTGAAAAAGAAAGAAAGATTGTTTTGCTGCAGCAGTACAGGAGAAAAGTTAATACCGCTGGTTATAGGTAACGCTGTGAAGCCGCGAGCTTCCCACCGAAATAAGACATTTTATTGTGCAATGGGCTCACAAAAAGGCTTGGATTACAACTGTAATTTTTCAGCTTTGACTTAGTTCTATAAATGAGCAAAAGAAAAAGCAAAACACACAAATTATTTTGCTCATTGATAACGTTACAAGCCAGATTTTAATAAATAAATATTCAAATGTGTTTGTAAAATTGCTGCCACCAAGCCCAATGGTAGAAATACAACCTCTCGACTAAGGAATTATACAAAATCTAAAAACAAAATATAGATCAGAAATTATGCTTTCTCTGATAACACATCTTGATGAGCATTTCTATTTTGGATGCACAATGTAGAAAATCGATAGAATCGATAGTGATTCTCATGAAACTATTTTTAAAAACGTGATAGAGGAGATAAAACACATCTCCCAAGGAACTTCTTCTAGTGAAAGTGAAGATGAGTTCAAGTGCTGAACCGCAGGTGTTCAGCTTAGACAGGTTTTACTGTCCTGAATACCAGAAGATTTGTACGAGGCAAAGAAACCATTGAATGTTTCTTCATACTAAAATCTTTCCCACTGGTGGACAAACAAGTACTAGAGCATATCGTAGTTATGATGAAAATATTAAAAAATATATGTCATGTATTATTGAACTGCGTAACAAAACTAAATACAACAGATACCCTTTTAAAAGAACAGTTCCAGCACCCATTTTTTACTGAAAAACTATAATTCGTAACTTGGGTCGTGGCCTTTTCAAAATTTCTCATTTTGAAAAACATAGAAAATAAATTAAACATAAACGAAAAAGTATTGGAACTCTTGCAAATGTTACATGAGGCTAAGCGGAAAACCATGGACAATGACACAAGTTTTAGTACTCCGTAATTTAAATTACTACTGCAAAATGTATTATTATTGCGACCCAAGACACAGCACCATCCACCAACCATAGTAGAAATAACCAAATGTCTGAAACAAGAATTTATCCTTGGAGACAATTTGAAAGTTATGTTTCGGGCATCACAATAGCACAATATATCATTTTATTGCCGAAAATAAACCATAGGACAATTCAGAATCTGGTACAAATGGTCTTGCATCTTTGCAATTGCAAATTAACGAGCATATTTTTGCTTTTACACTAACAAAATGTATAGCGATGCACCTGCTACACCCTTGCAAATAAGCAACACTAAAACGCCATTGTCTTATTTGCAACACTGGTTTGGAAATTATCAGCTGCGGTAAAAATTAAAACTTTGTAAACAAAGAGAAGAAATGGAGAAATTTTTGTAAATTTTGTTAATTAAAAATCAAGAAATTTGAAATTTGTGATATGTGTCGCATAAAAATATTTCTTACCTTGAATGTCCATATTTTTAGCAGCTTCTTCAAATAAAGCGTCAGTTAATTTTTCCTAAAACTTTTTTCGCCATATTTTCCAATTTGTGCGAAAATTTTGTTTGCATACAAATTTTTTTCTTCAGCGATCAGCTGTTAATTAATGGTCTTTGCAAGGCTTGCACAGAAACCACAAAAAAGACGTTCATTGTTGATGGTAAATATTTGCAATTGCATAATTTTGCAAACTCAGATGCACAAGATTCTGAATTGCCCTCATTTGATTTCTTTTACAACATAGTCTCTAATAAAGACATTTCTTAAATTTTAAAAATTGCACAAGCAAAAATGCTGTAAACACAAAATCAAGACAGAAAGGAGAAATACTTTATTACTTTGTGATAAAATATTAGAGAGAGAAATAAACTGCAACCAAGATTTAAAAAAACAAGTTGTTCAAAAAGATATAGGAAACAAAATTAAATTAAAGTTAATAACAGAAACGGATTAATCCTTAAGAATAATAACAAAACCCAAACTAAACAAGAAAGGAAGGGCTAAGTTCGGTGCAACCGAACATTTTATACTCTTACAAATTGGAAACAGCAAAGCCGTGGAAATACTTAAAGTGTCAAACAAATCATATAGAGTAAAGTCAACCGAATACTTGAAAATCCTGAAATTAGTCATATGGCGGTTAGGCCAAGTTTTTGCTTAAATATTACTATTTTTGGCACAAAGATAAACTGTTATGAGTGAAACACGCTCTCTTATTTCCACTGAGATAACTCACATATTGGCCGATATATGCGGTGCAAAGTCACCCGGAAGTTCGAAAATCTTTATATTAGGTATATGGGGCTCAAGGAAACATTTCCCGATTCAACCCATTTTTGATATATAGTCATACATTGACCGACATTTTCGATCAAAAGTCAACTTTAGGTACCGGGGTCTAAATATTCGGTACCTAGGGGCTTGAACAGTTTTTATTAGACTTAAATAATTTTTCATCATAAGGTTAATTGCTTCTTGATTTGTGTATTGGAAACTGAACTAATGAAGTGGAATTTAAAGTTGTGCTATATGGGAAATAGGGTTGGTTATCGTCCGATTTCGCTTATTTTCACAACGTGATAATATGAAAAAATACAACATACCAAATTGGGTCGAAATCGGTCAGTCGGGTCTCGAGATATGGGATTTCACCAAAAAGTGGGCGGTGTCACACCAATCGTCCAATTTTCACACCAGCTCTCATATAGCTCTCTCATGCCATCTCGGTTGAATGCCTTTGCCGTATTTAGTTATTGATTTATTGGGCTTTTAGTAGTTTTGAACAGTACCGTTATATGGGGAGTGAACGGGGTTTTCATCCGATTTCGTGCTGAGCAAGTTACATCTTGCACGGACGGACGGACGAATGGGCGGACGGACAGGCAGTCAACTTTTCTCGTCACCATGATCATTTATATATGTATATATAACCCCATATCTATCTCGATTAATTTTAGGTGATACGTACAACCGTTGGGTGAACAAAACTATAATATTCTGTATCAACTGGTTTCAGGAGTATAAAAATAAGATAAGAACTTAATAATTTCACATTATGTTTTTTATAATACTTAATATTCACTATAATTCACTTTATGGCAGCAGAAAACTATGTACTCATCAAAAACAATGACTCTGTTATCCTACTAAATGGACTTATATGTATAATGAAAAAATAGTTTATAGTTACACAAAAAGATAAATACATAGTTGACATAAATGAGTTAGGGAACTTTTGTAAATGGATTACAGAAACCAGATCATGACAAATAAACAGTAAGATCAATTGAACCACCAATTGGAAGAAGGGAATAAAAGCCGTTTTTGACGAAATAGATTTTTACTCATATTAGCTCTTTTCAATCGTAAAACTACGAGTCAGGTTGAAAAAAAAATAAAAGGTCAAACGTCATTGTAATACTAGAGGCCAAAAAAATGTAAGTTGGAAGAAAGAAATAAATCCATGATTTAAACTAACAAACTTTTGTCATACAATTAAAGGTCATTTTAATTTGACATTTTTATTCACTTAAACCGTTAGTAATAACTGAATTTGATTGGCTGGTTAGCCAGCTGCTTAGATCATCGCGATTTTGTTTTGTTTACCAGTTATTTAGTTGACACTTGACCTTGAATACAAACGTTTGTGGAGCGCGTTGTTGTGATTATTTAATAGAAGAAAGAACAATGTCAACTGAGAACCAATCATCTGAAGAAAAGAGGGGTACGTAATTTTCACCTTTATAAAAAGCCAAAAACACAGCACGTCCTGTTGGCAATAAGTGCATATCAGTTCAATATTATAGATAGACAAGCAATAATGGACGACCCAAATAGTAGGGGCGGGCAACGCCCACTTTTCCAAAAAAATTACGTCCAAATATGTCCCTCCCTAATGCGATCCTTTGTGCCAAATTTCACTTTAATATCTTTATTTATGGCTTAGTTATGACACTTTATAGGTTCTCGGTTTCCGCCATTTTGTGGGCGTGGCAGTTGGCCGATTTTGCCCATCTTCGAACTTGACCTTCTTATGGAACCAAGGAATACGTGTACCAAGTTTCATCATGATCTCAATTTTTACTCAAGTTACAGCTGGCACGGACGGACGGACGGACGGATGGACAGACAGACATCCGAATTTCAACTCTACTCGTCACCCTGATCACTTTGGTATATATGTATAACCCTCTATCTAACTCTTTCAGTTTTAGGACTTACAAACACCCGTTATGTGAACAAAACTATTATACCCTCCTTAGCAACTTTGTTGCGAGAGTATAAAAATTGATTTTTTTGTAAACAAGCATTGATTTTGCAAACAAGCATAAAAATTTTAAAATATTATTCGCAAATTCCAATTGAAATTTGTTCCAGAGAACATAAAACATAGAGAAGGTCCAAATTGAATTTTTGATGTTCGATTGGACGGCTGACAGAACTTATAAGATTGAAGTACGGAATTCACCATTCTCGCTGCTATTTAGCAGATATGAGCACGTTCAATGGCAGAAATATATGTAAAACACTGAGAATAAATAAAGAGAATTGCTTTGTAGAAAAATATACAAAATATACAGTCACACAGAGAATCTAAAAAAACATTCTCTGAGTGACATATACATCTTATATTGAATTATATGAACCATTCCCACATATTCGTGATTACTTTGTGTTATCAGAACCATTGTTTTCCGAAAAATGGTAAAAATTTTATGTGATAAAATTAAATAAAAAATAATTTTAAATAAATTATTATTTCCAAATTATATTAATTTCGACTATTATAAAATGAACTTAAATGTGCTCATATAAACACTTCCACTCATTCTTTCATTTCTTCAAAAAATTAAGGACCTTCAGGAAATATGCATATTCGCATTATTTCGTTATCATTTCGTTATCATTTCCATATTTGTACCAAATAGAATTTCTATGACACATGCATATGTACATACAGTAGAGGCCCGCTAATCCGGACACGGCCTAATCCGGATTCCACTGTAATCCGGACAGGGTTAAACAATTCAAAATTTCTATTATGTCCCTTGTAATCCGGACCGACATTCTCTATCCGTATTCTCTAATCCGGATCACATATTTATTATTCACTACATTCACTTTTATGCTTTATTGTTTTAAGTTTTTTTTGGAACATGTGTATTATTTGTTATAATAAACAAACCGAAATTTATAAATATTTTTTCTTAATACGAGTACATAGTTCTGATATGTCTTTGGTAATCCGGATTCCCTGATATTCCGGATAGGGGCCGGTTTTAATTGATCCGGATTAGCGGGCCTCTACTGTATATTATTTCTTTGGCACATTTGTCTGTATGTTTACGAAAGCAAATGCGAGCCACATACAAACATATGTACATACATTCATAATAACAAGTGTCGCACGCATCTTTCGCATCTTCGTTGTCACGGTCAACCAATGGCCGAAACTGGCGTTTTGTCAAAGAGTCAAGTGCTGAACACATTAAGCGCGAATACGCACGTGCTTATGGACACAGTTATAAGTTAAATTAATACACATTTTATTGATAGCACACGCCATTTGTTCTCTTTTGGTAACAATTTTATTTATAACAATAAATTGATATTTACACAGTCATCAAACACTTTACAAAGTTAATTAACTAAATATCGGCGAGACTCCAATGAAGTAGATGATGTGATGGTGTTGGCGATCGAGTTTTCGCGGATCAGGATATTAGCGAATTTTATACGTATGTATATGCGAAGGTTGATGTGCGAAAAAGTCAGCGCGCAGAATTGTTGTCGATCGATGTATAGATGGGTTGTTGTAATATCGCGAAGTAAACTAGCGTAGAGTGCTGACGCGGCGCATTGCACAAGCGAAAGTCTTGTAGAAGAAAGTACGTGACGAGATGTGTAAAGGAATGTGTCCACAATCCTTTTGCCCAGCCTTTTTGTTAAGTGGGTTGATTGATGGAGAGGTGTGGTGAGTTGCGTTGTGTGGTGATATATGAGTGTGCTGTCATCGGAAGTGCTGTACGAGTGTGTGCCAGTTTTTTCTGGGTAGAGGGGCAGATGCTTAACTCATTTAAACATCCTGGCCCCCTAGGAGAACGTTTTGCCTAGTATTACACGTATGTGCGATATATGCGATTGCATGTATAGCGGAGTACTTCTAAAAACGGCTTTGATTTTAAACATATTTAGTATGCATTTGCTTTTATTCCTTGATAGATTTACTATTGTGGATTTATTAAAAATTTCTTTACCGTCGGTTTGTTCAACTGGCTGTTTATTATTTGCCTTTTCTGTGTTATCGGCTTATAAAGGATAGTAACTCCACGCCTGGCTCAGATGTGGGCCAGAATGGGTACTCCTTAGCCCTGGAGTTAGGACTATAAAATTAGAGGGATCTTGCGTGAGAGTGACCGTGGATGGAGAACGGCTTCACTTCGTACAGTAGAGAATTCTTCGTAATTATTAATGCTTTGTATAGCTGATTCCCATTAATCACCAATGTGGGGAGCGCTTATGTAGATGAATATTATTCAACTTTTTGTACAATTTTATTATAGGTAATATTTAAGTGCGTATGCACAAATTTTACAAGTAGTGTCTCGCCAACTCTAGATTTTTTGTTTTTAAATTGTTTTTTTCTCATTATTGGCGAAAGCCATCCTGCGGGGCCGAAAAGTTGTATGCGCTTTTAATATAGAGGAAGTCTCCCTATATCTCGAAATTTCCCTTTAATTGTGAATTAAGGTTTGCATTATCCACAACTGAGTTGATATGGTGGTAACTGGTTCTGAAACTAGTCCACTTAGAATCCAACCGAATATAGTGTTTTGTGCTGGAAGGGTGGTTGATATTTTTTCAATAACTCAGGTAGTTTTTGCGGTATAAGGTCGCTACCTAATATAATATCTATTTGATATGGTGTGTTGCAATGGGTATCTGCTTGCCTTAGGTATGAAACCTTTTTCGAAATACTTGCTATTTGTGTGATAGCTTAGAAGCATGCTAGTACGTGTCGGTAGGACTATAGCTTCTGCTTTAATTCGCTTATTCGCTTGGAGGGGATTTCAGGGTAGTGGGACAGATTTTGTTTGAGTTTTGGATTATTCTTCCGCTCATTCCCGAAATTTCAAAATTTGATTGTTTGGTAAGCAATTTTAGCGAATGATCCTTGTGATCATTGGTCTATTAAGGGTCTGAGCTTGGAACAGTTCTCCTCGGTGT
>NW_026090059.1:0-22743 GCF_024586455.1 Bactrocera neohumeralis | reverse complement strand
TCGGAGATTACATTATTGCCTTAGAAAATAATCTCTACCAAATTTGGTGAAGATACATTGTCAAATGTGAAAGTTTTCCATACAAGAACTTGATTCCGATCGTTCAGTTTATATGGCAGCTATATATTATAGTGGTCCGATATCGGCCGTTCCGACAAGTGAGCAGCTTCTTGAAGAGAAAATGACGTTTGCAAAATTTCAAAAGGATATCTTAAAAACTGAGGGACTAGTTCGTATATATACAGACAGACGGACGGACAGACGGACATGGCTAAATCGACTTAGCTCAACACACTGATCATTTATATATATACTTTATAGGGTCTCCGACACTTCCTTCTGGGTGTTGCAAACTTCGTGACAAACTTAATATACCCTGTTCAGGGTATAAAAAGGCAATTAATATTTTTGCTATCCATTTTTTTTTATTAGTTATTTGTTAATTTCAGAAGAGTACAGAAAAAAATTAAAAATTAAAAATTAAAAAATTTCAAAAATTATGAGTTGACGAATTCAACCCTCCTAGTTATCTGAAACCAAAAAAAAAAAGATTATTAATCTAGAATAATGTCGCAATGGCCGGAATTACGGAAAGTGGAAAAATTTTTTTTTCACAAAATGGCGACTGCCTGAAAAAAAAAGTTTTTTTTGGATCACTTTTTCTGACTATTTCGAATTTTTTAAAATAATAAAAATAAAAATTTGGGGATGGGCCTAGTTCCAACCATAGACAAGCCTATAAAGAAGACTCTATTAAAATTTCAAGTAAATCGGTCTAGTATAACCTGAGAAATCGTGGGTATCGTTCCGAAAAAGTAAGTTTTGAGAAAAACGCGTTTAAAGTTTCGCGTAAAGTCTTTTGCTCGATTGATTCCGGCCGAACCAGTTTGGATGCCGGGTCAGAAAAATGCCTATATCTCCGAAAATAATTTGTATTTTGAAAAATCCTCTGTGTGAATACGTACATTCTTGAATAGTTAAACTTTGAAAATATAAAAAAAAATTTAGATTTTTTTAAAGTTCTAGACTAGCATACCCCCTTAAACATAAGACTCTGACAATGCAGAAAGTTAATTTTGTTACGAGGAATTAGTTTTGAGGCCTTAAAACTATAAATTTTCGATTTGACTCATATTGACCTCCAATGGCACAGATTTGCCCCTCTTTTTACGTTTCGAATCAACTCAAACGAACATATGTACATACATACTACATACATATGTACATAAAAATGGGTCTAAAAATTTAATTTAAAGCAGTAAAATGATATTTGATAAAAACATCGTAGGAAGTATGAAACATATTAGAAATGTTATTAAGTTTTTCAAATGATAACTTTTATTACTGTTTTTATATCTGCATAACATCTTAAGTCTACAGTGGTTTTAATGCCACTCTTCATACTCCAAGACCGCGTCTACTCGTTGCTGTAGCACATTAATTATAAACTATTCAATACAGCAAAATCACACTGGGTTAAAATGTGAACATTAATGCCAAATTTGAAAATGATTTTAGAAATTGTTACATCATTTTCCCATTTGAGATACTGAGACAGGGTAGATCATTATTCATTTTTAACAAAAATATTTATCGTTTTTAATTATAAACATTTTAAAATACAATTAAATTCAGCTCTATTCGCATCGTACATTCTAAAGTGGCAAGAGCATAATTTCTCCAAAAAAAATTTCCCGGTAAAAAGGTTGCTACAATAAGTTTTCCTGTAATATTTTTGATTACCAAACGTCTGCCGTTGCATAATTGTGTTGTATTTTTCCAGTTTTTTCAATCTTGCTAAAAGAACATTTCTATATTGGAAGCAAGAAAGTCATAAAAAATAAGATATTGAACAGTGGCGTAGCTAGGGAGGGGAGAGGGGGCCGTCGCCCCGGGCGCAACGTCTTGGGGGCGGCAAAACGATCTTCGCTGTTTTTTAATATTCAGAAAAATACTTCAACAAATACTTTTATTTCTCCAAATTTTCAAAAATAGTATTTAAAAACTACAATTCTGGCAGAAATTGCTGCAAATTGTGTCTAAAGTTTACAAGATATATGGCGAAAATGAGTTTTTTCTAAGGCTTTTAATAAGATGTCTTGTAAATTTACTATCAATTTCCTCAAAAACCGTATTGTGAGAATTTTGGAACTTCAGAATTTGCGTGGCTTCTAGTTCCTAAATTTTATACACTTAATATCGAAGATATTTTGTAAAAATTCACTTTTGTTCGAACCACCTCATGAAACTTGTAGGTAGGTAGATAAAGGGGTGCGGCAGAACATCCTTGGCCCCGGGCGCCCGAAGTTGTAGCTACGCCATTAATATTGAATGAGTCGACTGAACATCTTAGACCTTCGTTGTTGATCTTTGAATACAAATTCTGTCCTCAGTTTAATTATAAATTTTTCCCACAAATGATTATCTTTTACTCGTATGCTTTGGAGCCAAAAAATTCCACGATAGGTTGATATTCTTGACAAGCTAACGATAAGACGCAGCATACATCTTGTATGAAACTGGTGGTAAAAGAAAAAAACTCGCGTACACTCTATTAATTATTTTATGTTATCATTTTATATGTATCTATAATTTAATATCCATGAGTTGAAATCGTATTTGATCGATAGTATAATTTTTGTATAACAAAGTGGAAATTGAATGTTGCTTATTTCTTAAAAAAAAAACATAGCAATCTTCAAACTCTGAAATAAATAAATGTGAGGTAGCACCCTTCATTTATATCGGCCGGCTTTTGACATGTTTTCATTTAATGTTAAATTATTTTAATATTTCATCAGGCGTAATGGACTTTAAAGAATACTTTGTTCTACCAATCAACATTTGATGAACTAAAATCAACATTTCAGATTCACCGGCAAATCATGTCAAACACATAACCAGCAATGTGTTTACAGATGAATAACTTAAATAGCGAGGTACCGGAACAAATTCACATTCACAATACTTACTTACCAAGTAAAGCACACACCAATGAGCACACTCGATGTGTTTCGACACTCAAAAGGGGCATGCAAAGTGAATCAAAACCTCGGATGTGCATTGTTTTCACAACAGGTAACAAAAAGACACGTGAGTCGCATTAAATGATGTTCGGCAATCGCATACAAATAAAAATATATGTACTCTGTTGTATGGTGGTGGAAACTTGTACTATAAAATAATTAAGTAAGGCTAAGTTTAAAAGGAAAAAAATATTCACAAAATTATTAACAGTTTTAAACAGGAACGTTTGGAATGTCATTCCGGTGATTTCGACCAATATATAATATGTGTGTGTCCAGCTTAATACCACACAAGATGAAATTTATTTCTACAAATTTATTAAAAATTTAAAATATTAGATCTATATAAGAAAATATGTTTTATTTATGTAGTATAGCAGTTTCAATTCTTTGACTTTTGCGGCTTTCGCTGGTAGTACTGAATTGCCAAAGCCTACATATATCCTATAATGTTGTACCATTAAAAAATACGAAATGGGACGCGAGATGGACACTATTTATGAAAAATTTATTTTGATAACGTCATTGAATCTCAATTTGTCATTATGATAGTATATACCGTTGTTCGATTTACGTCCTGATTTGAGGTGAAGATACTCCCATCCAAAAATTTTCAGAGATTGGAACAAGTAATAGTAAGTTCTTAGCGAGTCATCAAACTTGTGTGAATTGTAATTTGGCTAAAGCCCCACATTCCTGATAATGAGATATTCAAAGCGAATTTGAAATCCTTAGATATGACCGGCTGAGCAGAATAGGAAGTCGTATCCTGTTTGCTGTACATTCTTCAACTGCATCTAAAGAAGTTGATATTCGTCATGTAGACTTCATTGAGTTTAAGTGCATTCGAATTTGCGTTAATAGAGGTCATATTTACTTAACTTTATCATATACTATATTCCGCATCAATTGGACTTATATGTGCATATGTATATATGTATGATGCATGCTTTTCGGTAATTCGGATTTACCATGTGTATCATGGATATCTATTGATGATTACATCATACCTGTTAGTACTCGCTTATGTTTCAACGCGTTTATAGATGAAATGTCGGAATTAGGTCTTAACCAAATTAATTAAATTTCAAACAAGTTCGGTATGTGCTTCGACCTGGTAATGCTTCAATATTTCCTGTTGTCCGATGTGATCCTTTGGACTCTTTATACCCTGCTTTGGAAATTCACCAACTTACTTCATAATAATAAACAGGACCTTTGTTCACGGGTAAACTTTACGAAAGCTAATTCTAAGATGATTAATAGCGAACTTTTCAACTTGGCCTGATTACAGTGGTAATATTGAATCAGAGAACATCAAACCAGAGAACATAAAGACATAGAGAAGGTGCAGGTTCGATATCGAACATTTATAAAATTTGAACCTGGCAATTTACCTCACAACCATGATTTTAGAAGAAGGGAATCTGAAGAATTACAGCTTTGTTTACATGATCAACCAGGGAATATTGTAGACCAACAGAGGAATTAATTCTATTTATGCCATGCGATTTCTAAATTTCTTATAATTTTTTGTTTTTGTATTTTTTATAAATTTATCTTCATCTTATTTTTTATAAATTTATCCCAATTAACAAGTTTCGAAGATTACGAAAATATCAAAAAATTTTATGAATATTATACCTAACAAATAAATATTATTTCTATTTAAAATTTTTTTTAAATAATAATTTAATTTTTAAAATTTAATTTTTACGCATAGACCGACAAAATAAGCAAATGCTTACACAGGACAACCAATGACCGGAGATCACGTTTTTTCAAAGAGTCATTTTGTGTGCAGCGTCACAACATTGTGTTGTTGGTACAATTGCTTCGCCTACAAACCATCGCAAATATGAAAATATGTTTATATATGTATGAGCTTGCATACATATCGACGGTGATTTGTGAGATTCACGGCAAAATATTTTAGATTTGCAAAATACTTTAAATCGACAAGAGCTACGTTGCCAATTTTGTCACTCTTTTTTGTGTTTTGTGAGTTTGCGGTGTTGTCAGTTTTCCTTCCAGAGGAACATCAGAAAGTTGTTCAATTTACGATTTTAGCTTTTGTTGTTTTTGTATAACAATGTTTCAATTTTTTGTTGGTGACATATTAACTGGTGTACGCATATACATAGGTAGGTAGGTAGGAGTGCAGCCTGTTGTATTTCGTGTTCAATTGACACTAGCTGTGCCATTTTGGTGCACTAATCGTAGACTTTTATGTTATTGCTATCACGTTTCATCTTCCCTTTAAAACCATTTTGAGGTTTCGATGAAGCTACTAGTGTTCGATATGCTTTTTGTAGACATCCATTCAAGGTTTGATGCTTGATGGATTCCAAGTGTTCTGTGTCGGATCTGCGATAGGGAAAGTGGAAAATTGTTTCCTTATTCCCAACTAGTTCGCAGCCTCGGCATATATTGTTGTAGGGCATACCCATTTTGGAAGCATCTTCTCCAAATGGCTAATGCCCTGATATAGTCTGTAGATACTGTTCCTGAACCTATTTAATAAGTCGTTAGTTCGTTCCTTGTCATATGTTGGCCCAGATCAAGACTAGGTGGAGCTTATCTTCTAGTGAGCTCAGTGCATTCTTGCAATTAAGGACTATGCTGGAATTAGTCATGGGCGACGACAAGGCCAGGAGAGCCACTGGGATGATGCTAGCCAAGTTCGGTAGACGGATAGAGAGAGAAATGCCAAGATCATCGGAATAAACTGAGATGGTATCTTCCTCCAATTCTATGCCCCTTCTTCATTCACGTCTAGAGGGTATCCTCACTTGGAAGTGTCTATTTAAATCCAGCATTGGGAGAATAACGTTTACACTGAGTTGGTATAGGATATCATTATCTCAATAGTTCTTCTAATTCCAACGTCCTAATTCTTTTATTCTTATTGCAGAACATGCTGCTATTTGGTGAATAAAGGTGTCTATGGGTAGTTGATGCAGGACCACATTAAGCTCGTCAGTCGGACATGACTTGATTGCACCAGTAACACCTGTACATGCTGCTCATTGTATTCCATTTAATTTCCATGATTTCACTGACTGTTGAAGGAAATATGTCTGATACCAACAACACTATATCATCTGCATATGTTATTGCTTTCACCCCTCCACCGTTTAGTTGGAGCAATATTTCGTTCAGCGCTCCAACCCATAGAAGCGGGGAGACCCCTCCTTCAGGCGTCCCTCTTATCACATAACTTATTTGTATTGCAGCGCCGTTTGATGCTATAATCTTTCTACTCTTAAGCATCGATTGTATTCGTCTGCACACCGTGTCGCCTACACCATCATGTGTCAGAGAATTAATGATCGTGGTTACTTTTATATTATTAAAGGCTCCCTCTATATCAAGAAATGCAGCCATTGTGTATTGTTTGTAATGTAGTGATTTTTCAATTACACTTATTACATCGTGAAGGGTAGTTTCGGTTAATCGGCCCTTTATGTATGCATGTTGGAACTTCGATAACGTATCCGCCATGGTTGTTCTTATATGTAAGTCCATTAGCCTTTCCAGTTTAGTTTTTCGACCGTTGAACGTTTCGAACTGCAGTCACTGCTTGTCCCTGACGAAGGAGATCTCGCATAAAGTAATGAGCACCCCACTCAAATGATCTATCATATTTGAGGTTTCATCGTACCCTTGGCCCACACACTCATTCATATTCGGTTTAAGCTTTTTAAAACGTTCTAAAATGCCGTGGGTGAAATTTTTAGAACAGTGATCTTCAAATGGAACGATTTCAACGATATATTCTGTCAGCACAAGAACATTCTTCGAAAAATCGAGGTAATGTACACTTAGCGAAAGCTGCTCAGTGTCTGATATATCCATGGTTTAATCGCCGAGAAGACTGAAACAGTCAGAGTGACTTTATCAATTATTTTACCAGTGACGATATCAGAACATATTTGGATAATTTCAATTTGTATTTGCAGACTCAGTAACGTTCTTGCGCAAACAGGACCGAAAATTTTCATATTTACTTTCAGGCCGTGTCAAACGGGGTCAAAGGGGTTATAAACAGATAGAAGGGCGGAAAAAGCGAATTTTCCAGGTTTTTCTCTGAGTAAACTTGTAAATTTATGGATCCAAAAGTTTGTACACATTTTATGGTATCTTTTAACTGTATTTTAAAAATTAGAATGAGTAAAAATATTTATTTGGGTAGGAACTACAGCTGATCTCCGGGAGCTCCTCTCAAAAAAATCGTTTTGCGTTAGAATATTGAATTTTTATTCAATCGATCATATAAAACCGTTCAATCTTCGTATGCACATCAGAAACGTTTTTCCCTGTTACTTAATCCAATTCTAATTCAATTTATAAATTTGACTAGTTAAAAGTTTTGATCCCTTATTCCTCCAATGACATTAACATAACCGTTATGACATTCTGCACTCTATAGTCTACAAGGTGTTTTCCAAAGAAAACAGGACTTTTTGAATCTAGCGCCCCCTGGTTAGTCGGCGTTAGAATCTGATATCTTTATCGATTGTCTAGTGAGAGTTTCATGACATTTCTTGTATTGGAAGGGAAGTAATTGCGTTTTAAGTATCAATATGTTTGTGTTATCGATTCGAAATGAGTTACGAACAAAGAGCCAACATTATATTTTGTATTAAAATTGGTAAAACTTTTACCGAAACGTTTCAATTGATGAAACAAGTTTATGGCGATGATTGCCTATCCCATAGCAGAGTGCACGAGTGGTTTCAACGTTTTCAAAGTGGTCGTAAGGACATAAATGACGATCAACATTTTTTTTTGTTTCAATATCTTTTTTTTATTTATTGAATCTGCTTTTTGTTTTAAAGCCTAACAATAAGTTATAAAATCTTAAATCTAATTAAAAACTAGACACGCTCAAGCAAATGATTGAGCTGTTTTGGTGATACATTGCTCCTTAGTACGCGGGCATATCTCTTCTTTTAAGGCGTGTTTGATTGCAGGAATGTACCAAAGCATTAGCCAAAGGGTTTGGGTGATCACGGAGTTTAGATATATATTTCAATTTGCTGTCTTCTACTTCTTTCTTTACCATAGAAATACCAAGGTCTTTATGGATATTTTCATTACGCATGTACCATGGCGAACACGTGATTGATCTAAGCATTTTTGATTGGAACCTTTGTATTATGTCTATATTAGTTGCACAGGTCGTACCTCACAGTTGAATTCCATACATCCAAATCGGCTTTATGACCGCTTTATATAAAAGCACTTTGTTGTCTAGGCTAAGTTTGGAGTTTATATTTAATAGGCAATTTAAATTTGCAGCTCTTATCTTCATGCAAGTTATTTTACTCGCTATGTGTTTTCTCCACGTAAGTCTTCTATCGAGGTGAATACCAAGATAAGTTACTTCATTCGCTTGGGGTACTAAAATATTATTAATTTTTACTTCCGGACACATTTTTGGTCTAAGCGAAAATGTAACATGCTTACACTTTTGTTCATTAACATTTATACGCCAGTTGGCTAGCCATTCTTCGACAAACCTTAGGTGCTCGGCTAGTATTCTTGATGCTATTATGTGGCATTTGTTACGGCTCACTAAAGCTGTGTCATCCGCAAAAGTTGAAGTCAATATATTATTAGCTGTTGGAAGATCTGCTGTATATATGATGTATAGTGTTGGGCCTAAAACACTGCCCTGGGGTACGCCAGCCCTTATCTGTCTTTCATCAGATATGAAATCTCCCACTTTTACCATAAATTTTCTATTTTTTAAATAAGACTCCAATATTTTATACAATTCTGAAGGTAGGATATTTTTAATCTTATATAAAAGGCCCTCATGCCATACCTTATCAAACGCCTGAGCCACGTCTAGGAATATAGCTGAACAGTACTCTCTGTGCTCAAATGCTTTTCTTATTTCGTTAGTAATTCTATTTACTTGCTCTATCGTGCTATGTTTTTCACGAAACCCGAATTGGTGCGTTGGTATTATATTATTTTCGTGGAGGAAAGGAGACATCTTTGATAGCAACACTTTTTCAAATATTGTAGAAAGACAGGATAGAAGACTGATTGGTCTGTATGAAGACGGCTGTGTTAAGTCTTTCCCAGGTTTGTCTATCAAGATAATCTGCGACTTTTTCCATGAATTAGGATAGTGTCCGAGATTAAGAATTGCATTGAAGAGCAAAGAGAGCACTTCTACGGCAATATTTGGTAACTCAATTAGCATTTTTGGTGTAATATTGTCATATCCTGGTGACTTTTTTGGGTTAAGTTCTTTTATTATTCTAGTAACTTCAGAAGTAGAAGTCCTAATAGACACATGCGACTCGTTTGCGGTATTAGGCAAGGTTGGCAACTCAAAGTTGTTCTTTGGGGAATTGGGTTGAAATACCTTTTCTAGGTGATTTGCAAAGCAATTTGCTTTATCCTCATCACTACGTGCCCAATTACCATTCAACTGTCTTAGAGGCATGTTGGAAACTACTGGTGGCTTGAAAGATTTTTGGGCTTTCCAAAGGGAGTTTTGCTTGCTAGAATTTGGACACAATTTTTTTATATAATTTTCAGTGTTGTGTTCTTCTTCATGTTTAAGCGCTTTTTTTAACTTTCGTACAGCAGATTTCAGTTGAAGCAGAGTTGAAGGGGAGCGATTTAACTGCCATTCCCGCCTAGCTCGCCTTTTCTCATTTACAAGTTTCTCTATTTCATTATTTGTGATCTTTCTAAAACCAACTGGTTTATTGTTTCTTTCTGGTGTTGCCAGTACAGCTGCATTAGTTATTAGGTCATTAATTTCTCTTATATTTTCATCAATGTCTCTTTCTGTATTTACTTTGCAATCAATATTGATATGGCTGCTGCTTTTTATACTACTTTCTATACTTCAACCAGTTAGTTTTATATGATGTTAGAGAACAATAGACGATCAACATGTGTACCAATCAAAATCCATGATCACCGGAAATTCCATCGAAACTGTGCGTGAATTCATCAAAAATCAGCCGAAATCATCATTGAAATTCAAGGAAATGGAATTGAACATCTCCAAAACATCGATTTATCGCATTTTGACCGAGCATTTGGGCTTACGAAAGGTGTTTGCACGGTTTGTTCCGCACTAATTGACTGACGACCAAAAATTGCTCAGAATACAACATTCGAAGGATCATTAATGAGGTCAAAAAGGACAAAAACTTCCTTTACAATATTGTGACTGGTGAGGAAACGTGGTGTTTCCAATATGATCCCGAAACGAAACGCCAGAGTGCTGAATGAAAGGCACCGGACGAGCCGAAACCCAAAAAATCTAGCATTTAGAAGTCAACAATGAAGACAAGGCTGATTTGTTTTTGTTCCACCTGGCCAAAACGTTAATGCGGCATTCTACCTTGGAGTTTTGAAGCGTTTGGTGCGCCGTATTCGACGTGTCTCATCGATCGACGCCCGTATTCACCGGATATGGCACCGTACGACTTCTTCCTTTTCGGAAAAATGCATTTGCCCATGAAAAGAAAGCGTTATGCAGACGTAGAGGCCATTCAAAAGGCTTGCACCGACATACTGGCGGCCATACCGGCCAACGAGCTGAAACACTCGTTTGACATGCTTTTGGACCGTGCAAAAAGTTGTATTGAAGCAGAAGGAGACTATTTTGAATAAAATAAATTGATTTTGCCGAAAAAACCATTTGTTCTGTTTCTTTTATAGTCCTGTTTACTTTGGAAAGCTCCTTGTACATTGTCTGTACTATCAGTAGCTTGTTTTTTGGGTATTTTGAAAAACGATTTATTGATTCTTTACCTCGCAGTCTTCTCATTTTGGAATTTAATTTATTACAAAAGTCGAGTAACGACAGAATAAATAATAAATGAAATAAATTTGACTCTTTGTTTTTCTTAGCTGGCTCACTGTGTACACTGTGAGTTCTCGAAAGCTGTCCAAATGTAATTAATACAGTGCAGTGCTGCCATAAGCAGAAAATAAGAAATAGATTTTTAAGAGTTGATTTTCATCCGAAGGTTCTTTAATGCCAAATCATTAACACTTTTGAAATTGCGAGGATGTCTACTCGGATAGAATATATAGTACATATTTTTTACATAGCAGACCAGTGGCGTAGCTACCTAGGGACTAGGCGGTGCAGCGTCCCGGGGCCCTCAAGCTCAGGGGACCCTCGAATCTTTACTTTTATTATTTCTCGATGTGCTTTATTGTAAGTTCGAGTAAGTAAACTAATGTCAATCAACTTTTTTGTACTGGGCAATATAGTGGTTCAAATTTTTTGGTAGGCCCGACCTTTATATGATAAACCCTTAAATCTTCTCTATTTCGTTTTATTTGCCAAACCTACAACAAGTATTAATTGTAATTTATGTTGTTACTGTTTAATACCTGCCCTGCAGTGCACAAAAAACGCTTAAGTAGCTTTAGCATTTTTGAAATATTTGTATATTTCATACTTTTATTTGATAAAACCTAATCAGTTTACATAGTAGTGGGGCCCCATTTTTTAATTTGCCCCAGGACCCTTGATTATCTAGCTACGCTACTTTGGCAGACGTGTTAACTCTGGTGCATCTTTTTTTTGTCGGTGTATATTGTTGTGACAAATTGTCCGTAAAAGTTTGCTTTTTGTTTGCTGATTTGATAAATTGTTTTTGAAATTGGATATACATAAATGTTTATCCACCAGCATTTCTCTGTTTTGAAAATTATAAATAGTTCACTACGTATAATTCCATTCGGAATTCACCTCGTATTAGAAATTATTTTACCAATAGACTAATGGACGTCTTCGAAAATTGGTAAAAATTTAAAAAAAAATCATAGAAAAAGAAGGAAAAATAATTTTCTGATGATCTGAGGTCGGAAAGTCGTCGTTAATTTTTCAAGGGTTAAAAATGGTTTATATCGATTTCCGGCTAAAATACAACTGCAAAGTAATGAAAAGATCTACAACTTTTGTATTGACACCTTTTTCATTTAATCTCAAATATTATCGAGAAAATTCAAATATCCAGTTTATTTTTACCTTGTACAGAATTTTTTTCAGGAAATTTGGAGTAAACCTTCTTATAAATTTGTTTATTTAAAATATTAAGGAAGAAGCCCAATTATGACTTAAAGGCGAAGAAAATCTCTATGTTGTTGCAACACCGTTCCTAAACGCCGTCATTGTCTTCAATATTTGTGTGGGGTGCGCTCCATGCATTCCATGATTCGGAAACTCTTTTATTTTACTTGGAGAAAAAGCCCATGACCTTGTGTTTTAATTTGGCGAAACCGCTACTTCTTGGGCTACTGTCAACGTCTGTAGTTTACTTGCGTGAGCTTAGGAAGAAAAAGTCCGGTCATCAGTCTTGCGAAATCTTCTGATCTTTCGAAAAGTGGTAGAAGACATCGAGAATTAATAACCGTTGGGATTTGACAACACAATCCTTCAAAATTAAGAAGCGATGAACGAACATTTTTAAATCTGCGTCCCATAGACCACCAAAAATGTCGATCGAGGAGGTATAATCGCCAATTAATTTCATTATTGATGCAATAAGTGTGAAATAGCTTGATCTTGGCGCCAGCAAAGTTTGTAGCGTTATCTGTCCAAATACAACTTGATAATCCACCAGTGGCAGTGCATCAAGAAAAGACAACCGGTTCCATCCATACAGCTTTTATAGCGAAGCAAATAAAACATTAACGTACCATTTTTATTTTTGTTTTACTTTGTTACACGTTTCGAGTTCGAAATCAAATGGTCCACAGAATTCTAAAACCATAACGATGGAGGGAAAATTGTAATTACGTAACGGGCCCAAAGTCTAGTGTTGATTGTTAAGTCTATTCAAGTACATATATTTATTTTTGTAAATTCAGACAATATTTGCGCAAGTAGATCGACCGCTCAGAGATCTAATTTGAACACTATGAGCCACGGCAGTGGAGCTCAAGTGCATTATATAATGACATCATTCTTGATTGAATAAATACTAGCGCCATATTCTTCAAGTTGGTGCTCCTTGCCATACATCGAAAGCAAGTATGAATGTTCGCAATATCTTAAATTTACAAGTGTTGGCATGGCCTGGCAATTATCCAGATCTTAATCCAATAGCAAACTGCTGGGCATACCTAAAATACAAAGTATACAAGCACAAAAACTCCACCATAACAGCTTTAAAAGAAAATATACTGGATATTTGGTACAATGACTCTCCGTTAAAGACAACAATATGCAATTGCATTGCCAGTTTGGCACGACGAATAGAGGTAGCTCTGAAATCTAAAGACGGACAGACCAAATACTAGATAAACCAAATTTTTTTTCGTGCCAATATTGAAACTAATGAAATGTTGCCTCAATTATTCTTCTAATTTCATTCGTTGTTTATATGAATAACCAAAGTCCTAATTATTAATTCGCTTCCGATGTCCTTTCTTTAAAGTTCTCTGAACAAATTCTGACAAAGGTTGGGGGAAAATTTGCAAACCGTTGGTGATTATAAATCAAATACCCATCACACGCTTCTTCGATGTGTACTCATGGCTTTTCGAGTTAATGCATCAGCTTTTGTTGGCATTGTATGTTCCACGTTCTCGAGGGAATGACATCGATTGTAATTTCGCATAGTACAGCAGCCTTCAAATTTGAACGGACAGCTAGGAGGATTGAATGAATAGTATATGACTACCGTTGGTTCTTCTGACGAATAATTCGATTTTATTTTCTTAACTAAAAAGCTCTTCACAGCCTGTAAATTTTAAGTTGTTATGTTTTTTCATATTTAAATTTATTTAAACATATATTTACAAATTATATGTATTATGTAACTTATATTTTTAACGTATATATAATCAAACAAACTTCCTTCTAATTAGTTATTAAATATAATTTACAAAATTTTCTTATTGCTACTGTTGTTGTTCGTTTGCTAAAAAGCATGGTAAGCATGTGTATCTTATATAGAATTATCTAATTAATGTTTAAGATATTTCATAATTTATGATTGGAAGTAAGCCATGTTAAACCTTCATAAAGCCCATCTCCTGTGGTTGCACACGATGGTTGAACATACCAATTCCGATCCCTTATTCTAGTTAAGCCTAGTTTCTCCTGAATTTCATGTGGTTTCATTGCTGCAATAGAAAAAAATATTTAAAATTTGTAAAATTTGAAGGTACTAAACTTGAAATTAAGATATGCACGTAAGTTTGAATGGTTTATATTCGGTCAAAAAAATTAGGAATAAAACACACAACCATAGCAATACAACTAGCAAATTTAAAAAATTTAAAGCATCGCTCATTGGTAAATCTGCGGGATTTTCTTGCTGCATAAAAAAAATAGATGAATACAACGAATATTACATAATCTTATTAAAGATAAATATATTACCACTTTCAGTTAAAAAAGAAATTTAAAAAATCGATTTTTTTTTTTTATATTGTTTAACTATTCAAGAATATGTGTACAAGAGGATTTTTCAAAATTCAAATTACTTTCGGCGATATAGGCATTTTTCTGACCCGGCATCCAAACTGGTTCGGCCGGAACTAATCGAACAAAAGACTTTACGCGAAACTTTAAACGAGTTTTTCTCAAAACTGACTTTTTCGGAACGATACCCACGATTTCTCAGGTTCTACTGGACCGATTTACTTGAAATTTTTATAGAGTCTTCTTTATAGGCTTGTCTATGGTTGGAACTAGCCCCATCCCCAAATTTTTATTTTTATTATTTTTAAAAAATTCGAAATAGTCAGAAAAAGTGATCCAAAAAAACTTTTTTTCAGGCAGTCGCCATTTTGTGAAAAAAAATTTTCCCACTTTTCCGTAGTTCCGGCCATTGCGACATTATTCTAGATTAATAATCTTTTTTTTTTTGGTTTCAGATAAGTAGGAGGGTTGAAATCATGGGTATGGTCACGTGGAAATTTTTAGAGACCCCCCACTTCGTCAGCTCATAATTTTTGAAATTTTTTACTTTTTAATTTTTTTCTGTACTCTTCTAAAATTAACAAATAACTAATAAAAAAAATGGATAGTAAAACTATTAATTGCCTTTTTTACGACACTTTAAAAATTACCTGAAATTCATGCTTCTAGACCAGAATACCCCCTTAAGATATATAGTATGTATACGTAGGTTGCTATATATATTTCTGGCCTAATAATGTAAATAGGTATATTTATCAACGAAAATGTTTTTTTTTTTTTTTTTGTTTTTTTTTTTTTTGTTTTTTTGTTTCCGATTGCTGTTTTGTTTCAGGCTCATACGCATAGATCCATGCCGATCTTATAAACGTCTTTTGAAGCACCGCGATCGTATTTTTTCAGCATTTCTTTACACCAATCCACACGAGCCTTTTTTTGAGCGATTGTCAAATTGTGCGGGATCCAACGAGAACAAACCTTTTTTACGGCCAGGTGTTCATACAATATCGAATGTATGCTGGTAGGAGCAAACATCCCCTCCGCAGGGTTGTGCGCTGGGTTTGGGA
Source organism: Bactrocera neohumeralis (assembly GCF_024586455.1). NCBI lineage: Eukaryota > Metazoa > Arthropoda > Insecta > Diptera > Tephritidae > Bactrocera > Bactrocera neohumeralis. The sequence continues at coordinate 7,225 of NW_026090059.1, read as the reverse complement.
CCCGCCACGTAAAAAATCATACCAATGAAGAAATTACCATCAGCCTCGGGAGAGAAACCCCCTTTTGACGTATGGACTAATAGTAACTTAAAATTCAAATCGTCTCATCATCCTGGTCATTATCATTAAAATTTACGTTCCTATCCTGAAAATCATGAAGGTTAGGTTAGATGGCTGATCAGAAAGATCGCACGTGGACTGCTATGTGTAGTCCTTTGTGATGCCATAGAAAGGAAGAACTCCTCTGTTCGAACTATATATTTTCAAATCGACCTTGGGCCAAAAGGCTTTTGCGACAGCGTATGTACCGATTGTGTCCCAGCGCTGACCAAGTTTCCGCGAGGCCCAGCTATTTAATAGTAGATCGCAAGAGGATAAGGGAGCACCGATCCGCTCCCATTCTATCGATTACGGCGCTAAGGTACCTCTCTTTGCTAGCTCATCAGCTTTAAAGTTTCCTGCGATTCCGCTAGTCTTAGCACAAAGGCATTCGATGCTATTGATAACGAGGTTAGGCAGTCTTCCACCAGCCCTGAACGCTCTGTAAATGAGTTCAAGGCTAGTATCGCCGCACTGCTATCTGAATGGATGGTCACCTCTCTGAAGGCGGCTGCACTCCGGAACAGCAAATCTACTGCTACCTTAATGGCTGCAACCTCGGCCTGAAAGACACTACAATAGTTAGGAAGTCTGAAACTGTAGTTGATGGAGAGCTGTCGACAGTAGACCCCTCCACCAACCTTCCCCCCAAGCTTTGATCCATCTGTGAAGAAGCTCACTGCCCCTCTCCTCCAACGGCATCTTCCCACCCACATCGATTTTGAAGGGGAAGTTTTTTAGGGATTATACACATTTTTTGTCAGTTTTTGAGATATCCGTATAAAATGTAATACGTAAGTGAATTTTAATATTCTATTGATCGTTTGTAGATCGGACAACAATATCACATATCTCCAATACAACCGATTACCCACATTTTTTAAACTTCGCCTGTGAGATCGCTGGCTCGAAATCGGTTCTATACCCATTGTCTCTTAGGCAATATTGTTCAAAAAGATCCCTAGAACATTTCTCGCAACGCGGTTATAGAAAAAAATCGATCAGCAATTTCCAGAATATTCATATACCATTTGGTTATTTGAAACAAGTAAACGACGATAGCTATTTGAGTTTACACATTGGACTGTTCAATTTGAATATTATCTCTGATGTCCTTACTGTAATTTAGCATCATATACTAAGTTCAAATCCTATCACAGATATATTTTAACTATTCCCTCAGTATATACAATTTCTTCAATTCCTTTTATTTATTTTTGCTATTCTAATTTCCCTTAGCGCAGACCAAATTCGCTTATAGGCTAGTGAAATTTTTTTGGTTTCTTTTTAGAGTGGTGAAATTTTAACATTCTCCGCTAGAACGTTCACATCATATAGATAGACAAATAACATTTTAATGGTTGTGTTATTAATTATCACTCAAAGAAATTTAACAGAAAGTGGTCTATCTAAAATTTAGTTTTTGAGGCTTAGTTTTGTTTTTGGTACTTAAGGTACGAAAAGTTTCAATCAGAAATTTTACAATTGAAGAATAGAACCCAACAGAAAGAAAAACTCGAAAAACATTGGAGTAATAATAAAGTCTATGTACCTTACTTCCATCAACATGGTATGCGAGTATGAGTTCAATTCAAAATTTATAATATTTTTTATATTCTGTTAACAAGAAAAAAGATTCCTTTGCCGTCATTTAATTGTTAGACCTTTGTTTGGGGTTATATGGCACAATAAAGCAAGTTGTAGTGGCATTGTAGTATACTTATGTGTATATACTGATTAAAATATAAATACTTGTATCTGCATCCGGCCACGCGTTGCAGGGGCTAAATACCATTATAATACACTATTCAATTTAGTGAAACTATTAGTCGTACTCATTTAATGTCTCAAACTTATTGCAATCTTTGTAAAATGGCAATATCGCAAAACAGCTGTTCACTTTTACATGTTTATTTACGAATACAAGCGATTGTAATTGAGGTTTAGTTTTAAAAATGATTAGACGAATAAGTACGAAAGTAAAAAAAAATTATTCATTTTGATCACCTTTCTGGCAATTAATGGATACCATGTCAATAGAAATCGTTTAAAGCAAACCAATCAAACAGCCAATTTTCGACTTTTGCCAATGCAAAACTGATTTTCTTTCGTGTCTTTGAAACAAAATTTCACAAGTGTTTTTTCGGTTGTTGAATTTTATTATATTATACAACCTGACCCACTTGAATCATTTTTAAGCTACGAGGCTGAGAGATCCGCTTCTGCTTGGTTTTAAGGACGTATCTATTACGAAGAAATGTTGTGAAAATAAAAAATATACCTTTCATTTGTGTAATTTTGTTCATTTGCGGCGTTTTAACGAGTAACTCAAAAAATGTGTTTTTAAATTTACGTTGAGTTGACACAGTAGTCACAAGGCAAGTATTTATTTATATTAACCAGCATATGCTACTCCCGTAGCATTTCATTTTGCTATTGCTACCGCTCTCGTTTTGTCGGGAGCCATAGCATTACAATGTAAAAGTATATTCTCTGCTCTGCTCCGAGTTTTTTTAGGTTAAAAACTATAGCTGTAGCGAGAGCAAAAATTGAATTGTTTTGAGCATTTAGTTCTGCATTCTTTATCGAGAATAATTGAAGAAATTCTGTTCGGAAAGCCTTCCGATGTGGTATGATAGGCTTTTTAATTAGTCCAAGGATATCTCACTCCATATAATTTACCATAAGCTAAATATAAGCGACTCCCGATCATCGAATTGACGGCCTTACTAATAACCCATGCGGGACATCCACCCCAAACGATTTCAATTATATTAAAGTCAGCGGATTATGGTAGCTACTTCAACAAACTCACATTTTGAGCTGTATTCCAAGATTTTACTAGCCTTGCAGTGTGGATCGGAGCATTGTCCTGTTTTTATGGCCAGAGAATGGGTTCAAAAATATTGGATAATTGCAAAAATGCGCTATCGAGTATTTGTTTGTACCAAGAAATGATCATTTTTGATGCTTGAAATTGTAGCTCAATTGTGCCGTAACATACCGCACCCGAGACCATCTCGCTCTGTCCGCAGTTTTGGTTATGGGCTAGAAAACGTTCCTCTTTCCTAAGGCCATGGAAATAATAATTAAATCCGTCGGGACCGTCGAAATATATATATTTTTTTCTATCCGAAAACACGAATGATTTCCAATCGTTTTTCCAACACATGTGATCGCTGCAAAACTGTAGCCTTGGGTCTTTCCGTTGGGCATTTAGAGATGTTTTTTTATTTTCTTGAGTACCAAATGCTCACAACTTTTTTTTATTCTTCCACCTTTCCCCTTAATTTTTGCTGTAGGGTCACTCGAGCTGGATTCCATAATAAAATGAAGACGACATTAACATTTCTATTAACTTTGGAAGCAATAGCTCGTGTAGAAAGGCCTTAATCTGCAAAAGCTTCAATTTTGGAATTTTCGACATCCGAAAGTGCATCAGCTCGTCCCATATTCAATAAGAAGACCTGAAATCGTTCCAAAAATTTCTTAGATACTACAAATAACAATTTTATTAATTTTGCCTAAATGGACCGGCCTTCGTAATGCCGCAATACAATATGTACCTATTCAAGTGACGCAAATTTTAAACCAAATTTTTCAAGTTGCTCATACCGCATATAAGGAAATTATACAGGTTATTTTTCATTTTCACAACATTTGTTCAATATATATCAGGCTTTAAAACCAAGATAAAACGGAGCTTTCGCGATGTCTGAATAAAGAGATATAAGCTTGTATCTTCTTCAACCTGCTCCTGGAGAAAATAGTTCGAGCTGAAGCACTAAATAGAGAAGGTACCATCTTCTATAAGAGTGTACAGCTGTTGGCGTATGCCGATGATATTGATATTTATGACAACTGTCAATGTGTTTTACGTGGGTATCTGCCTGCGAAAGCTCAAATCCACGGTGCTATCTATTGCTAGTAGCACATAGATCAAGTTAATGCGTTGATCAGCGCCCCAAAGTGTAAGTGCATGCACGACACTACACTCTGGAAGAAACCAAGGTATGAGTCGCCCACACACATACACTTTGGTTCCAATCGGTGCAGAGGCTTGGAAAACCAAAGGAACACCCTAGCCACCTTGGTCGGGTTCGAGGAAGGTGGCTAGGGTGTTCCTTTGGTTTTCACCCGAACCGATTGGAACCAAAGTGTATGTGTGTGGGGCGGCACTCATACCTTGGTTTCTTCCAGAGTGTAGTGTCGTGCATGCACTTATTTATGACAGTCATAACTTTGAAGTTGTACATAATTTCGTCTATCTTGGAACCAGCGTAAACACCACCAACAATGTCAGCCTGGAAATCCAACGCAGGATTGCTCTTGCCAACAGCTACTACTTGGGACTGAGTTGGCAATTGAAAAGTAAAGTAATCTCTCGACGAACAAAAGCTAAACTCCATAAGTCGCTCATAATTCCCGTCGTGCTATTGGTGCAGAGGCTTGGGCGATGACAGCAACCGATGAGTCGACGTTGCGAGTTTTCGAGAGAAAAGTTCTGCGAAAGAAGATTTATGGTCCTTTGCGCATTGGCAACGGCAAATACCGCAGTCGGTGGAATGATGAGCTTTTACAGCTCAGAGAATTAAAAGACAGAGACTACGCTGGCTAGGTCATGTTGTCCGGATGGATGAAAACACTCTAGCTCTGAAAGTATTCGACGCAATACCCGCCGGGGGAAGCAGAGGAAGAGGAAGACCTCCACTCCGTTGGAAGGACCAAGTGGAGAAGGACCTGGCTTCGCTTGGAATACCCAATTGGCGCCACGTAGCGAAAAGAAGAAACGACTGGCACGCTGTTGTTAATTCGGCTATAATCGCGTAAGCGGTGTCTACGCCAATTAAGAAGAAGAAGTTTGTATCTTAAAAATAAAATACGTTCTTCTTTAAGTGAATCCAAGTGTATGTCTACACTGTTTTATTTTACTTCGCGTCAGCAAAAATTATATTAAACTCATCTTTGAAAGAGATATATGTATATGATATAAACTAAACCGAGGAGGCTAAAATTAATTTTGTGATGCGAAAAAGTCAGCCCGAGGATTGGAATTCATTATAATAAGGATATTCAGTTTAGACCAAAGTCTAGACCAACTCCCTACATATTCAGCGCAAAACCACAATATTTTTAGGAAAACTGGTCAATTTAATTTAATTAAAACGATTCAACTCATTTTTGACGTACTGACATACCATGTATTCAAGAAAAGATTCTCCTGAAATTTCAAATATATCTTATAAATTGGCAGATATTTTCAGTAAAAAGTCAGCCACACAGTGTGGTACAACTTTCGCATTATTATAAAATAGATCCGAATTTCGAATAGAACATGTTTTCGAATCGAGACACAGAATAGAGCCGCAGATCAGAAAGAATCAAATGGAATTTAAAGTTGTGTTATATACGAAGTAGGCGTGGTTGTAGTTTGGGTTTGTCCATTACCAGAGAAATGTCAGGATAATGTAACTGTATTCTGTCCGTGCGAGCATCAACCATTTTTTTTACAATAGCTGCTTAAGACAGTACACCGCAGTAGTGCGTTTCGATTTTTACAATGGATAAGAATATCGAACGAATTTGTCTAGAATTGTTTATTTCTAACGGAATCGTTGCGAATATTGGAAAAAGCTAACAGTTACAGTTTATCAAAAATACAAGCCTACGAGTGGTACAAAGACTTCAAAGACGGTTGAGAGATCGTTGAAGACATGCCTCGCTCTGGACGACCTTCGAAAGTGTTTGAGAGAAGGCAAGTGTTGCATCATCGCATTAAGCCACGATTATGACCGAATTTAAAGCCAAAAACGCAATGAATACCATTGATCAACCACCATTTTCACCAGATTTGGTTCCGTGTGATTTTTTCTTGTTCCCCATACTGAAATTGCCGCTCCGTGGAACCCGTTTTCCGAAGATAAACGACCCAAATATATATTACAATTAAATAATTAGCTGTTTTTGGATTTAAAAATATTGAAAAAAAACGCAAAATGATTAAGATGGGTTGATAGGAATAGAGATAAGATATCTATGTAAACTATCTTTGTCGCTTGTTGGCTATGAGTTGATAGTGAAGTGAGTGTTGAGAAAAACAGTTTCTTACCGTCTGCTAGATCCTGCTTATTTGCAAATATCAGAATAATGGCGTCTCTCATTTCTCTATCATTAATTATTCTATGAAGTTCCGTTCGTGCTTCATCTATCCGATCCCGATCAGCGCAATCAACAACAAATATCAACCCCTGTGTACCTAAAACCGAAAGAATATTTTTTTATATAAAAACCATAAAAAGAAAAATTAAAATACCTGTATAGTAATGTCGCCAAAGAGGTCGAATTTTATCCTGGCCACCCACATCCCAAACATTGAATTTAACATTTTTGTAGGTTACAGTCTCAACGTTAAATCCTACTGTTGGAATCGTCGTAACGGATTGCCCCAACTTCAGCTTATAAAGAATTGCTATATAAATTATTTCGCTTAGGAAACCATTTCATAAATAAATGGAACGATTAAAAGAAATTAAAAGCATATTCCACCATATTATAGCAGTTATTCCCCTCTACCAATTATTATTATAAATTATTATATTAAAAGTGTCAAGTTGAGTATAATTTCTATAGAAAAATTCAAGGATAAGAGGAATTATACGTGTTTTCTCTCCGCTAGTATTTAATTACATCTCAAAACTCCGCCAGCCACCACAGAGAATTTTCATCACCTCATATGCTAATGATTATACGATATTGGCCGATCTTAACGTTTCAGCTAATGGCAATTGCAACCGTGTGCAACCTTAGATGTTACACATACAGAGCCGCAATTAAATCTTAAAGTTGCTAGCAGGGGAAAGAAATGTTATTGCCAATTTATAAGACCAGAGGCAGGCCAGTCGTTAACAAGAAAGCACCAGTATGTCGACTGGGTACTGTATGACGTAGACGAAGAAGCAATATAGTCGTCAGAGTACTGCATTGTGTACAATTACAGGATGCCTCTTGCTGTCTCTCAACGAACACTTATAGAGTAAGGCCGTTTCTTAAGGAACATAACGAACTCTCCCCAGGCACTTTCTGCTGAAATACTTTCGCAGAAATTACACTTACAATCATCAAATTG
>NW_026090058.1:0-22626 GCF_024586455.1 Bactrocera neohumeralis | reverse complement strand
TGTACATGTATATACATATACTTCGCAGTGGTAAGAAGTCGCGAAAGAAGAATTTAATAATTTTTTATTGTAGATATATGTATGAATGTATATATGTATATGTATTTGAAATATATTGATTTGAGAGAAAGAGCAAGTTATGCTCTTCGTATGTTATAGTGGTATAAGTGACATACATATACATATGTATGTATGTAAGTATGTATGAAATAGAATTTTATTTGCGCATATCTTTTTTTTCTTATGATTGCCGTAGCTTATTTTAAGCAATCCTGCTTATACTTGATTAAGTATAAGGGGTATTGCTGGAACTTTCTGCAAGTAAATACTTGAATATTTTATAGTTTTTGGGATAGATTTGTGTTATAACACAACGGTAAGCATTTACCGGTAATCAATAATCCGCTATATGCAGTACCAAACTGCTTTGTTTGCGGTTTCTCGGTTTCTACCGGAAAATATACCGATTACCGAAAACAGCTTGGTAACGGTTCTCACTACTTTTTTGACCGGAATTTTGGTCAAGCCGTAAATTTAATTTTGTGAAATTAAATCATGCATACATAGGTACATGTGTATAATATTAAAATTGAAAGGAACGATACACTCAGTTTGCTTTCCTCCAGGGGCTTTTGGGGATAGTATGAGTTTACGTGTGTATGTATGTATGTGTGGGCCTTGTGCGTGTGCCTGTGCTTGTGCTTGTGCCTGTGCTTCTTTTTCGTGTTTCTCCTGTCCTTTTGTTGCTGGCGCTGTAGCTGTGCTCGTTTTTTGTATGACTTTTTCTCCTTTTGTTCGTAGGTTATGTCACTGCACTATCACTTTATATGTACATACATATGCATGTATATCGCAGGTGTAATTATTATTTTACTCTGCTTTCTCTCTCTTCACTGCACTTTTTGTCACCACACTTTTTTTTTGGTTTTCGTTTTCGGTTTTTTTTTCGCTTTGGGTTAGATTTGAAAACACTAACTCTTTACATACATATGTGTATTGTATGTATATGTTATTTGATCACTGCACTTTTGCCACCACACTTCGTTAGTTTGTTACAGCACTTATGCACACGTAATATAGTTATGTATGTACATATGTATATGGATATACATATATGTATGTATATATGTCTATATATATATTTTTTTTCAAAATGTTGCCACCAAATTATGTATGTATGTCACCACCACCGTTGTCTTTCCACAATTTTTAAGACGCTTTCACTTTTTTTTTTGTTTGTAACTGTGTCACCTCACCACCGTTGTCTTTTGACCACTTTTAGTATTTTTTTGGTTTTGCTAACTGTGCCACCTCACTCACCACCGTTGTCTTTTGACTACTTTTTTTTTTGTAACTGTGTCACTTCACCACCGTTGTCTTTTGACAACTTTTAGAACATTTTTTTTTTGTTAACTGTTTCACGTCACCACTGTTTTTTTTTTGTTAACTGTGTCACGTCACTTTCTTTTACCCCCTTTTTTTTTGTTAACTGTGTCACGTCACCACCTTTTTTTTGTTAGTTAGGTTTTTTATAATTTGGTTAAAGCGTTACCGTCACCGAAATCTTTTTTGGTTTTTTTTTAAAGATCTTATGTTTTTTATCACAAGTGCCGTCCGGTACGGCTCGAAGGACCATAGAAAAACGTTATAAACCAAAGCCTACAGTATTCTTTAATGTTTGTGTGGGCGCAATTGCCTTCGAGGCCGATATTAACTAGAAGTTTTACCAATTTTTTGTAAGAGAAGAAAATAGATTTCTTTGGTGGGACGGCCAAGATAAGATCCATCTGGACGTATACGAAATGTCTGTGATGACCTTTGGAACTATATGTTCTCCTTGCACGGCCCAATACTAAATAAGATTATATTAACGAACTTGAGCACCGCGACCGCTGTCCAAGAACCTACAACTCTATCCCCCAGTATCACTGAATGAATGTATTGGCAACTAAGTGACGCACTCTTAGTTAACAACGTGGACTAAAATCATCAGCGGACACAAACGACTGTCAAAAAGAAAGCTACTCAGCACAGCCAGTATTTGATCCGCTTGAGTAGGTAGAAGAAGACTGTTAAGAGCTTCACCTGAATGTTTTAGTATTAGCTTCGCTGTCATGTGTAATAGAACCGACAAGATTCGCAAATATTACTTAACTAAAGCGGTCAGTCGCCTGGGTCATCCGATTTGTGTATGAGTGTCGTTGCAAACAAGTGGAAGCGCGCCTGATCATAGAAGGATTAAAAATTGCCGAAATTTGCCGTTCCGCCTTGATCAATCAGTCTCGCACTCATATGAACTTAGTCATCTGAAAAAAAGCTGAAATGTAATGAAGGGGTATGCGTCATACAAACTCCCGCCATTCATCGATAAAGAAAGGCGTAAGCTTCTTAGAGACGTATCGATGCTGCCAGTTGGTTTCCGTAATCTTATTCCGTATAATCTTATTCATCTAATCTGACTTTGCTGTCACAAAGGGATTCGATATCAGAACGTGAGGGTGACGTAATGTGAGGCTCTGCAAAGACACTGGGTGCTGAACATGATGTGGGCTACGCAAAATATCATATCGATATGATTGGTCAATTGATATAGGATCGACTAACGCCATTCGGGAGGCCGTTTTCGTTCAAAGGTGTTGATATAAAGGTATTATTATATTTAACAACGGCTCGGTGTAAAGAGAAAGATGGCTGGCATTATTCACCTGCCTAACTACGCGAGCGAGCAATTACCTTCCTGACGAACATCAAAGTGGCGGGGCCGACGGATTGCGGGCGAGCTACTCAAACTCGGCTGCGAAGAACTGATAAGGAGAATGCATCAGAATCTTTGTAAAACATAAGTGTGTTCTGCCCAATCCACAAAAACAGAGAACCCACAATCCGCGCCAACTACCGTGAGATAATCCTCCTCAACATCGCGTATAAGGTCCTATCGAGCGTATTGTGTGAAAGATTAAAGCCCACCATCAACAAACTGATTGGATCTTACCAGTGTGGCTTTAAACCTGGCAAATCAACATCCGACCAGATATTCACCATATGCCAAATCTTGGAAAAGACCCGTGAAAGGAGAATCGAGAGACACCACCTCTTCGTCGATTTCAAAGCTGTTTTCGACAGCACGAAAAAGAGCTGCGTTTATGCCGCGATGTCCGAACTCGGTATACCGGCAAAACTAATACGGCTGCGTAAACTGACGTAAGATATTGACGAAAGATATTGATATTATCGGCCTCAACACCCGCGCCGTTAGTTCTGCTTTCTCCAGACAGTACAAGGAAGCAAAGCAAATGGGTCTGGCAGTGAACGAGGGCAAGACGAAATATTTCCTGTCATCAGACAAACAGTCGTCGCACTCGCGACTTGGCTCTCACGTCACTGTTGACAGTCGTAACTTTGAAGTCGTAGATAATTTCGTCTATCTTGGAACCAGTACAAACACCACCAACAATGTCAGCCTGGAAATCCAACGCAGGATAACTCTTGCCAACAGGTGCTACTAAGGACTGAGTAGGCAATTGAGAAGTAAAGTCCTCTCTCGACTAACACAAACACAACTCTATAAGTCACTCATTATTCCCGTCCAGCTATATGGTGCAGAGGTTTGGACGATGACAACAGCTGATGAGTCGACGTTGCGAGTTTTCGAGAGAAATGTTCTGTGAAAGATTTATGGTCTTTTGTGCGTTGGCCACGGCGAATGTCGCATTCAATGGAACGATGAGGTGTATTAGATATACGACAGCGGTTACGCTGGCTAGGTCATGTCGTCCGAATGGACGAAAACACTCCAGCTAAGTATTCGACGCAGTACCCGCCGGGGAAGCAGAGGAAGAGGAATACATCCACTCCGTTGGAAGGAGCAGGTGGAGAAGGACCTGGCTTCCTTTGGAATATCCAGTTGGCGCCACGACTGGTGCGCTGTTGTTAAATCGGTTTTAATCGCGTAAGCGGTGTCTACGACAGTAAAGAAGAACTACGCGAGCGATTCACCTAGGAGTTGCTGCCGAGCTTTCAACAGACGTATGTATTCTTGTTATTTTAGGTTTTATCAACCGTCGCGGTATACCTGTGAGAATTCGTAGCGACGACGGTAAAAATTTCGTCAGAGCCACTAATGAAGAGAAACGTTTTCCCGAAGCATTTGATTGCCATCACATTTTGTTCGATCTTTCTGTGAAAGGAGTTGAATAGATGTTCAATTTTTCGCATAAGCCGTATAATTAAAAAAAAGGTGCGTGGAGTCCCTACGCGCGGATGAAGTTATACTTCTTAGTGATATTCCAAGAAATGCATATCATTTTGTATGAAAGAAAACTAGAAAACTTAAATTCACATTTTATAAATTTATTATAATTTATTATCTCCCCGAGCATGCCTTTGCCAACAAGTCGTCTTTTCGCGACGATGGCAAAAGCTAAAAATCATAAATTGCACAACTTTCTGGTGCTTCTCGCAAAAACCTGCGTCGATATGTATTCACGATCATACGTATACATACATACATATTTACGCATGTTTGTAGGCGAAGCTGCTACAGCGGCATGGGGTGACAATCGGCGGCCATTACTTTACTTATGATATAGAAATTCTATTGCTACGAATATGGAAATGACAACGAAATAATGCAAATATGCACATTTCTAAATGTCATTAATTTCTTTGAAGAAATGAATGATACTGAGAAGTATAGTCTTAACTTTTCAACGGCCAATGCAGAGCGTTTCAACCAAAAGGAATTCATTCATTAGAATCACCACTCAGAAGTCGTTTTATCCGTTGTAAGCGAATGATTTTCGAAGAAACATCATTTCTAATATGCCATATGACAAAGTTAGAAATGAACTTCTTAACCTCACGCTGTCAGATAAAACGAAAATACTTCGTCATCGTGGGTCGATTTCCAAAAAATGTAAATGAAGACCGTACTTCACAGGATCATTTCTGAAGTGAAGTATAGTCCTAATTTTTCAAAGACCAACGCAGGGTATTTCAACAAAAGGGCACATAAAATAGTTGAGAATTCGCAGAAATGAAAGACAAAGGAAAGAAACAGCAGTATAACTTCAATAATGAGCAAGCATACAAACATACATATGCGCAGCAGCAGCAAGGAAAGAGGTAACAATCGGCGATCCATTGTATATTTCTTTCATGCATAACCAAACCATAATTAGGACAATGCAATACAAGTGTCAATGGTGGTCTAGGTGGTAAGCGCTTCAAAAGTTACGACGAGCACGTAGGTACGTAGGTTCGAATCCCAACAGAATTTCTTTTTAATTGAATATGTCACCTACCAAAAATTTAAACATTGTTCTTCAAAAACAACAACAGCATAAGCATGGCAACATTGTGTTGTTGGTAGAAAAGCCGAGCTGTGCCGAAAGAAACGAACAAACGATCACCGATTGTCACCGCTTCGCTTGCTGCTCGAACATCTTCGCAGACAAGGTTGCGTAGATTCATATTGAGCAAGGGGTTGCGTAGATTGATATTGAGCAAGGTTGCGTAGATTCATATTGACCAAGGTTGTGCAACCTAAATCTATCGCAACCTTTTCCGAACTCGTATAAGAAGAATAACTTCAATAATTATAATAAAAAACCGTATAATCGTATAATTAAATTTTCTAATGCCGAAGAGACTGGCTGAGGCACTGTGGTAAGTTAATCTTGCGGATCATAAATGATGTAAAAACCTTTCGTTTATGGCAGTGTTCATCATGGCAGGACTATGTAAGTGAGCACGAAACAAAGGGCACCCAGTGAGAACTCCGTTACCTTAAATTTGGAGAGTATTATTCATTTTTTGTTTAAAAAATTACTGTTGTGCTTTCTGATATAGTTTATATATTGTGCATTTAAAAAAATTATGTTGGAGTCTAAAAATCTTTACTGTCTTGTATTTAAATAGCGTTAAACACAAAATGTAACTCATAACACCATGAAGCTTTTACTATTTGTAGCTTTGTGGAAAGGCCTTGCGCCGCTAAGCATTACATCGCAGGGCCCATTAGCTTATTTGCAATTATTATCTGGTGTTATTCGGCCTACCACTTCCATCTCCAGATCCTTCCGCTCTGTTGTACATAAGTCTCAAACAGTAGAAAAATATATGCTCTGCATTTTTGGTCCTGCTACCATACTAGAACTAAGTAACTCCATTGTTGTGACCGTACCTATGCATGTACTCTCTGAAACTGAGCTTTTTAATTTCGTCAAGGGTAGAGCGTTTCCTGAGGAAGCCGTATTTGTTGTTGAATACGCTACAGGCCTCCCCTACAAGGTGACTTTATTTTCGGACACAGATTATATCCTCTCAAGCATTTTACCCATTGTATCAATCATTCATAATGGGCAATAAGAACTCTCACACGATGGTTCTCCTACTGCTTTATTTACCTTCTGTACTATCACTAGTCGTTGCATTTCCCTATCTTAGGAATAAATTCCTTTTCGTATCATCGTGTAAATATCACCATAAGTGGTTTTGCGTTGTGCTTCAAGACCCTGTTCGGGACTTCATCCAGGTCTGGTGCTTTAGAATTACCGAACCGTTAAGCAGCTTTCGGCACTTCCATATCATATACTTGTATTGTGTCTGTGATCTCTTCTTTTTCAAGAAGTAGACTTCCGCCTTCTTGGCTTTGCTCAGGGAAAAGCGTTCCTACCACATTTCTAAGCAACTAGGGACAGGTCGGTGCTTATTCTTGCCCTTTCTATTTCTTCATTATTTTATACGCCTCGTCCCAGGAGTTTTCTACTTTGTCGCACAACATTTTGAAGCTGGAAGTATTGCTGACACTTGTCGATTTTTTGGAGCTCACTTCGTAAATCGATTTCGATGCTTCACCAGTATACCGGCTTTCTTTTGACAGATTGCTTGCTTCTGATCATAGCGGCTTCGCAGGCTTTGGAAATGCGTACTAACAACTGGTCGGACTGATGATCTACGTCAACATAAATTGGAAAAGTTTCTCGTCAAGTGTTTCAATCTTCCACCCTTTGGACTGCACTTTTTGGCGACATGCGCTTCTGTGTAGTCCTTGCGTGAGTTTCCTGATTTTTATCAATATAGCCAGGTAATCACTCTGAGTATATACATATGTATATCGTACCCCGCCAGTCCGTTGGTCGAATTGAGGTTCTTCTACGTCAATAATGAAGCTACACATATTCTTCGTAAAGAAGTGCTTTGTCGTTGTGTACCGCGGGACAACGTCTAACACAGCAGAAGGTTTAAGCAGTGCACTACCCTTCTGGTTAGTTGTTTTGCTTTCCTATTATTTCGCGAAGGCCTTCAAATCCCACGGAATTATGTTTGGTGTAGTTGTCGTTGCATTTTTCCCAAGTTCTTTCAGTATTTCTTCATGTTCATACATAAAGTTGTATACTTGGCGATATATAACAGGTATGAAATAAATAAATAAACGTTTGTTTTGAAGCTAAAAAGTTCAATTATAATTTGAGATGAGTGCAGACCAATGCAAGATTTAAACGGCAACGATGAAGTTTTCGATGGTGCTGTCTTACCACTGTCTGGGATTGCCATTTTCACTTATACTAAGGCAACCATAAGTATGAGTGAACAATTGCGACCTCTAGTTGTTGATGTCCGTTGTCTTTCTCTCTGATCATGATGGCGTTGGGAACGGTCGGAGCTCGAGTCCTTAGTGCAAGTTTATATATTTCTAATATTTTGCTCTTCAAGCCTCTGCACACGGTCCGTACTCGACTCTCGAGCGCGTACTTGAGAGGTTCTGAAATTTTGTTCAGCAAGCCACTGCGATCGTTCGATATTTGACTCCGTGCGCGTACTTTAGAATTCCCTAAATTTTGTTGAATAAGGATCTGCGAGCGCTTGATACTCGACTCTCCGGCACGCGATTGCGATGCTTATTTTCTTCGATTCGGAAGACGATTTTCAGTTTTTGATGAAGATTCTCCATCACAGCTTGTTTTTGATACCCTCGCCTGGGAACTATTTCTTGAAAGTTGAGATCTAGATCTTTTGGGCATTTTGAAATGACAAAAAAGTTCAATTGTACCAAATTATTTGCTTAAAATCTATTAATATGTAATTGAAAAATTATAAGAAGATGAGTCGCTAAGCTGTTTGGATAGTAAAAAGTTACAATATACAAGTATTATTTAATGATAAACTAAAAAACGGATTTAGATCTGAAAGAACTACAATATAATGTAGCCAAATCCATTTTATTCTAGAGACGACTGCTGCGCAGTGCATCGACTGCGCGACTTTCATAGCGGTGGAATTTATACATACACTAGGGGATCCGGCCCTGCGTTGCTGTGGTATACATTTTATACTATTATATGAATAAACTATTCAATACAGTGAAAATGTTACTTACGAATAAAGGCGAAAACCTTTTTGTCAGTATAAGAATTCAAGGGATTGTACTTGAGGTATAATTTTGAATATGTTCATACAAATAAATTTTTTGGAAAAAAATTACGAATTTAAGACTGATTTCTCAATGTCTGGTTACTAGCCTTTCTGTCCAGTTAATAAAGTTGTCCGCTTAACAGAGCGTCTATTTAAAGAGCTTTCACTGTATTTTTTATTTATGATTTGTTTTTACTATCCTATCTTCTAAGTTGGTTCGAACTAGACACAGTGTGCTAAATTTTACTAAAATCGGTTCAGTAGTTCAGGAGTCCATCGCGGACAAACAACGTGACACGTACTTTTTATACACTTGCAACCAGTTGCTACAGAGTATTACAGTTTTATTCACCTGAAACTAATCGAATATTATAAGAACTCCTATCTACTTTGCGAAAATGGACGAAATTGGATGAAAACAGTGCTCACTCCCATATAACGGTACTGTTCAAAACTGCTAAAAGCACGATAAATCAATAACTAAATGCGCCAGAGACCCACAAACTTGCCCCAGGATGGTATGATAAGTCTTTATATACAATAACCACGCTTACTTCCCATATAGCACAATTTTAAATTCCACTTGATTCGTTCAGTTTCCAGTACACAAACCAAAAAGGAATTAATATAACGGTATACAATTTTGCACCAATAATGTCTTTAGTGTGCTCCACCTTATGGTCAAAAATTTTTTAAATCCAACCAAATCTGTTCAAGCCCCTAGGTACCGAATAGTTTACTTATGATCGAAAAGGTCGGTCAATGTGTGAGATATACATATAATTGAAATTCATGGATAATCCTTCTTTTATAATGGCATGTCTGTATGTCAAAAATGGGATGAAACTGACCAACATATACTGAACATAAAGATTTTCCAACTTCGAGGCGACTTTGTACCGCGAATATCAGTCAATAAATATATGTATATATCAATGAAAATAAAAAAGGATGTTTTATTCATAACAGTGTATCTTTGTGCCTAAAATAGATACATTTTAGTGAAAACTTGGCAGAGCCCTTATATGACTACAATCAGGATTTTCGAACCTCCGGCTGACTTTACTCTATATGAAGCATTTCCCTGTCTTTGATTCTTTAAGGTTGCAAGAGTATAAAATGTTCGGTTGCACCCAAACTTAGCCTTTCCTTACTTGTTATATATAAAGAAGTACCATACATATGTTTCTTCAAATGAAAAAACACTTTATTTCTGTACATTGACTCCACTCCAGTACCCCAATGACACCTACATCGTTTATCATTATTACTTGGCATCTCGAAGGTATGCTGGAATAGTAGGTATGTTTACAGCTAATATTTTAATAAGAGTTGTTGACATATGTACATATGTGTAGGTATCTTTTACTGAAATTAGTATCCTCAATTAGCTCAATGAATATTTTGGAAAATTATTGAAATCAGTAATCCTTGAAACGATTATATATATATTATCTATTTGTATTAAAAGTGCAGCCGTCTGAATAAATAGTACTAATTTTACACTTTTTTCATGCTCTTCAAATTTTTAAACGGTTCAAATGCTCGAACCTGCTCGATTTGACAGTAAATATGCTAAAAACTTTTGCCTGTCGAGTTGCTCCATTCTGGTGTAGCCTAACCAAGCAGCTTGAGCGGCGACCGTTCGACATTTTTCAAATAGCTTACAATTTTAAACTTGTGATATCTTTCGAATGGACTGTCCAAATTGAATAATTCAAAAAGTTATATAATGGTATTGACTCAAATTTGTCTTAATAATGATTAATTCCAAACTATAAATAAAGGAGCTTTTATAGCGATGGCATGTATATACATATATTTTTTAAAAATGATAACTATACTTATTGTGATAAAACTATAATAGTTAGACATATGCTGTCGCGACATTTTTTGTAGATATATTATATTATTTGCACATGTGTAGTACATTACTTTGTTCTATAAACAACAGTTTTTTTCATTTTTCACACCTTGGCTTACATTATTGAAGTTTAAGTTTGAATCTCTAACTTTTTTTTTAAATTTAATACACCCTATGTTCACCACAGTGTAGCTTCCCAATAGTGATCAAATTTTTCAAATCGGTCAAGTAATTTCGGAGCCTATTAATTGCAAACATACAACCAAATCTTTCCTCTTTATTATATTAGTATAGACGACCAGACAGAGGAAGTTCGCGAAGAAGAAACGTCAACGGCGCTTTTTTAATGACATTCGAAGAAGTTTGCATTAATGATACAACTTTTTCCAGAGAAAAAGTGAATGCAATCGGAACGGAATTTCTTCAACAAGTTTGTTAGCCTGACCGAACATTGGGACATTTTAAGCTTATATTAAGTAACTCCAAAATTGTGAAAAGAGTAGGCAATCGTTGCAAGCATTGACTTGTAAACCTGACGTTGTTGGAGGAGCTTGTAAAAAAACTGCCCATGACCAAGAAACTCCAGTGGCCAAAAAACTCATCGCTGGTACATCCATATCCCAGCATTAAAGATTTCAGCACATGGCTTAGTAGAGTGACCGATTTAATATGTACAGTTTAAGAGAGTTGGCGGACTCATTCAAACGAACCAAAGCGTCGTATTCTTCTTCAAACCACCAAAATTATATGTCCATTATTCTATGATGGACATTACGTCTTCGATTGTGAAATTTGCAAATTGCTAAGCGTCCGAGAAAATGGGGTAAAGCTAAGATCCTCCACTTATATTTCTCCTGCGTTAAGGGTAGTAATACCACAGGAGATTCTTACCGACGTATATCGAAAAGAGAGGTTGCTAAAAAGTACATATTTATTCTATTTATATTCATTTATTTTACGGGCCATCAAGAAGCATGTCAATGCCGAAACGGGTTGAGATTCCACCTGGACCAACCCCAGCAGATGCAAAAAAAAAAAACAAGTAAGGAAGGGCTAAGTTCGGGTGTCACCGAACATTTTATACTCTCGCATGGTAAAGTGATAATCGAGATTTCATAATACGTCATTTACATATTTTTCAAATACCGTATTTTTGTAAAGTTTTAGTCCGCTATCATCATTGGTTCCTAATGTATATACTCGTATTATACAGAAAAGGCATCAGATGGAATTCAAAATAGCGTTATATTGGAAGAAGGCGTGGTTGTGAACCGATGTCACCCATATTTCGTACATGTCATCAGCGTGTTAAGAAAATATTATATAGCGAATTTCATTGTTCCAGTAGTTCCTGATATATGGTTTTTGGTCCATAAGTGGGCGACGCCACGCCCATTTTCAATTTTTAAAAAAAGCCTGGGTGCAGCTTCCTTCTGCAATTTCTTCCGTAAAATTTAGTGTTTCTGACGTTTTTTGTTAGTCGGTTAACGCACTTTTAGTGATTTTCAATATTACCTTTGTATGGGAGGTGGGCGTGGTTATTACCCGATTTCTTCCATTTTTGAACTGTATATGGAAATGCCTGAAAAATTGACATAGCTATAGTAGTTTCCGAGATATGTACAAAAAACTTAGTAGGGGGCGGAGCCACGCCCACTTTTCCAAAAAAATTGCGTACGAATATGCCCCTCCCTAATGCGATCCTTTGTGCCAAATTTCACTTTAATATCTTTATTTATGGCTTAGTTATGACACTTTATAGGTTTTCGGTTTCCGCCATTTTGTGGGCGTGGCAGTTGGCCGATTTTGCCCATCTTCGAACTTAACCTTCTTATGAAGCCAAGAAAATACGTGTACCAAGTTTCATCATGATATCTAAATTTTTGCTAAAGTTACAGCTTGCACGGACGGACGGACGGACAGACATCCGGATTTCGACTCTACTCGTCACTCTGATCACTTTGGTATATATAACCCTATATCTGACTCTTTTAGTTTTAGGACTTACAAAAAACCGTTATGTGAACAAAACTATAATACTCTCCTTTGCAACATTGTTGCGAGAGTATAAAAATGGCCGAGTCTTCATTGATTGGGCAGCTTAGAGTAAAGGGTAACCAAAGCGTATCAAAGAGTATCACTACAGTGGCTGGGTGGAAGAGCCAGTACTGATAACGCAACTATCGTCGTCATAGACATTAGACTTGTATGTTTCATCATGTCTACAGTATCCATGACTTTACAACTTCCGATGCAAATTTTACAGAAATCCTACGTAAATTAAGCTCGAATCAAATGTATAATAACGCCGTTCCCAAATTGCTTGTTCGATTAAACCGTAAAACACAATATTTTATGCGGCGCGTACAAAATTATGTTTCGTTTTCGGTTTGCACATGTCCCTGACAGCGTAAGAGGAGACGAGGCGAGTATCGTGCAGGCATTCAGGAATACGGAAATAAAAATTATGCCAGAAAATTATGTCCAGAACAATTAAACTCCAAAAACGTGGTACCTTCCACTCTTCGGAGTGATAAATGTCAATAAGGCTGATAAACTGCGCCTTTTATTTAATACCGCCGCCGTCTTCAACGGTTTTTCTCTAAACATTTTTCTGCTAAAGAACCCTTGAAAATATCAACCAATGCCGATAATATTCTTTACTTTTTGTGTGGGCGCAATTGCCTTCGAGGCCGATATTAACGAGAAGTCTTACCAATTTTTTGTAAGAGCAGATAATAGATTTCTTTGGTGGGACGGACCATCTAGACGCATACGAAATGCCTGTGATGACCTTTTGAACTGTATGTTCTCCTTGCACTTCCCAATACTAAATTAATACTATTAACGAACTTGAGCACCGCGACCGCTGTCCATGAACCTACAACTCTATCCCCCAGCATCACTGAATGAATGTATTGGCTACTAAGTGACGATGCATTTAGTGACACACTCTAAGTTCACAACGTGGACCCTAAAACCATCAGCGGACACAAACGACCGTCAAAAAAAAGCTACTAAGCACAGTCAGTATTTGATCCGCTTGAGTAGGTGTTTGGAATTTCCTGGTCTCTCGTCATTTTTTCGCCCGTGTTCCATCAGGCGAGTTACATCTTCACATCTTCGTAGATGCTAATGAAGATGTATTCGCAGCCGTAGCCATATAGCGTCTTATGCAGATAACAAATTTTGTGTTATCCTCGTATGAGCCAAAAATATCCTGAGCTGGATAAGATCGGAAACGCATCGCTTCAAGCCAGTACCTGAAGGAGTTCCTGATCTGGTAGAAGACTGTTAAGAGCTTCACCTGAATGTTTTAGTATTAGCTACGCCGTCATGTGTAATAGAACCGACAAGATTCGCAAATATTACTTAACTAAAGCGGTCAGTCGCATGGGTCATCCGATTTGTGTATAAGTGTCGTTGCAAATAAGTGGAAGCGCGCCTGATCATTGAAGGATTAAAAATTGCCGAAATTTATCTTTCCGCCTTGATCAATCAGTCTCGCACTCATATGAGCTTAGTCATCTGAAAGAAAGCTGAAATGTAATGAAGGGGTATGCGTCATACAAACTCTCGCCATTCATCGATACAGAAGAGTGTATGCTTGTTAGAGACGTATCGATGCTGCCAGTTGGTTTCAGTATGATCCCACGTGACCTATTATCCTAGCACCAAGTTATAATCTTATTCATCTAATCTGACTTTGCTGTCACAATAGGATTCGACATCAGAACGTGGAGGTGACGTTATGTGAGGCTCGGCAAGGACACTGGGTGCTTAACATGATGTGGACTATGCAAAATATCTATGATATGATTGGTCAATCGATATTGGATCGACTAACGCCATTCGGGAGGCCATTTTCGTTCAAAGGTGTTGATATAAAGGTATTATCATATTTAACAACGGCTCGGTGGCTGGCATTATTCATCTGCCTAACTACGCGAGGGAGCAATTACCTTCCTGACGAACACCAAAGAATGCATCAGAATCTTTATAAAATATAAGTGTGCTCTGCCCAATCCACAAAAAGGGAGAACCTATAATCCGCGCCAACTACCGCGTATAAGGTTCTATCGAGCGTATTGTGTGAAAGATTAAAGCCCACCGTCAACAAACTGATTGGATCTTATCAGTGTGGCTTTAGACCTGGCAAATCAACAACCGACCAGATATTCACCATATGCAAAATCTTGGAAAAGACCCGTGAAAGGAGAATCGATTTCAAAGCTGTTTTCGATAGCACGAAAAGGAGCTGCGTTTATGCCGCGATGTCCGAATTCGGTATACCGGCAAAACTAATACGGCTGCGTAAACTGACGTAAGATATTGACGAAAGATATTGATATCACCGGCCTCAACACCCGCGCCGTTAGTTCTGCTTTCTCCAGACAGGACAAGGAAGCAAAGCAAATGGGTCTGGCAGTGAACGAGGGCAAGACGAAATATTTCCTGTCATCAAACAAACAGTCGTCGCACTCGCGACTTGGCTCTCAGGTCACTGTTGACAGTCATAACTTTGAAGTTGTTAATAATTTCGTCTATTTAGGAACCAGTACAAACACCACCAACAATGTCAGCCTGGAAATCCAACGCAGGATAACTCTTGCCAACAGGTGCTACTAAGGACTGAGTAGGCAATTGAGAAGTAAAGTCCTCTCTCGACTAACACAAACACAACTCTATAAGTCACTCATTATTCCCGTCCAGCTATATGGTGCAGAGGTTTGGACGATGACAACAGCTGATGAGTCTACGTTGTGAGTTTTCGAGAGAAATGTTCTGTGAAAGATTTATGGTCTTTTGTGCGTTGGCCACGGCGAATGTCGCATTCAATGGAACGATGAGGTGTATTAGATATACGACAGCGGTTACGCTGGCTAGGTCATGTCGTCCGAATGGACGAAAACACTCCAGCTAAGTATTCGACGCAGTACCCGCCGGGGAAGCAGAGGAAGAGGAATACCTCCACTCCGGTGGAAGGAGCAGGTGGAAAAGGACCTGGCTTCGTTTGGAATATCCAGTTGGCGCCACGACTGGTGCGCTGTTGTTAAATCGGTTTTAATCGCGTAAGCGGTGTCTACGACAGTAAAGAAGGACTACGCGAGCGATTCACCTAGGAGTTGCTGCCGAACTTTCAACAGATGCATGTATTCTTGTAATTTTAGGTTTTATCAACCGTCGCGGTATACCTGTGAGAATTCGTAGGGACAACGGTAAGAATTTCGTCAGAGCCACTAATGAAGAGAAACGTTTTCCCGAAACATTTGATTGCCATCGCATTTTGTTCGATCTTTCTGTGAAAGGAGTTGAATGGATGTTCAATTTTTCGTATAAACCGTATAATTAAAAAAATAATTATAATAAAAAACCGTATAATCGTATAATTAAATTTTCGACAGGAACTGTGATTATGTAAGTGAGCACGAAACAAAG
The DNA here is from genome assembly GCF_024586455.1 of Bactrocera neohumeralis. Lineage (NCBI taxonomy): Eukaryota > Metazoa > Arthropoda > Insecta > Diptera > Tephritidae > Bactrocera > Bactrocera neohumeralis. The sequence goes on along the minus strand of NW_026090058.1, from coordinate 6,908 downwards.
GGCACCCAGTGAGAACTCCGTTACCCTAAATTTGGGAAGTATTATTAATTTTTTGTTTAAAAAATTACTGTTGTGCTTTCTGATATAGTTTATACATTGTGCAATTAAAAAAATTATTTTGGAGTCTAAAAATATTTACTGTATTGTATTTAAACAGCGTGAAATACTAAATGTAACTCATAACACCATAAAGCTTTTACTATTTGTAGCTTTGTGGAAAGGCCTTGCACCGCTAAGCATTACATCACAGGGCCCATTAGCTTATTTGCAATTATTATCTGGTGTTATTCGGCCTGCCACTTCAATCTCCAGATCCTTCCGATCTGTTGTACATAAGTCTCAAACAGTAGAAAAATATATGCTCTGCATTTTTGGTCCTGCTACCATACTAGAACTAAGTAACTCCATTGTTATGACCGTACCTATGCATGTACTCTCTGAAACTGAGCTTCTTAATTGCGTCAAGGGTAGAGCGTTTCCTGCGGAAGCCGTATTTGTTGTTGAATACGCTACAGGCCTCCCCCACAAGGTGACTTTCTTTTCGGACACAGATTATCCTCTCAAGCAGTTTACCCATTGTATCAATCATTCATAGTGGGCAATAAGAACTCTCACACGATGGTTCTCCTACTGCTTTATTTACCTTCTGTACTATCACTAGTCGTTGCATTTCCCTATCTTAGGAATAAATTCCTTTTCGTATCATCGTGTTAAGCAGCTTTCGGCACTTCCAAATCATATACTTGTATTGTATCTCTGATCTCTTCTTTTTCAAGAAGTAGACTTCCGCCTTCTTGGCTTTGCTCAGGGAAAAGCGTTTCTACCACATTTCTAAGCAACTAGGGACAGGTCGGTGCTTATTCTTGCCCTTTCTATTTCTTCATTATTTTATACGCCTCGTTCCAAGAGTTTTCTACTTTGTCGCACAACATTTTGAAGCTAGAAGTATTGCTGACATTTGTCGATTTTTGGAGCTCACTTCGTAAATCGATTTCGTTGTTTCACCAGTATACCGGCTTTCTTTTGACAGATTGCTTGCTTCTGGTCATAGCGGCTTCGCAGGCTTTGGAAATGCGTACTACCAACAGGTTGGACTGATGATCTACGTCAACATAAATTGGAAAAGTTTCTCGTCAAGTTTTTCAATCTTCCACCCTTTGAACTGCACTTTTTGGCGACATGCGCTTCTGTGTAGTCCTTGCGTAAGTTTCCTGATTTTTATCAATATAGCCAGGTAATCACTCTGAGTATATACATATGTATATCGTACCCCGCCAGTCCGTTGGTCGAATTGAGGTTCCTCTACGTCAATAATGAAGCTACACATATTCTTCGTAAAGGAGTGCTTTGTCGTTGTGTACCGCGGGACAACGTCTAACACAGCAGAAGGTTTAAGCAGTACACTACCCTTCTGGTTAGTTGTTTTGCTTTCCTATTATTTCGCGAAGGCCTTCAAATCCCACGGAATTATGTTTGGTGTAGTTGTCGTTGCATTTTTCCCAAGTTCTTTCAGTATTTTTTCATATTCATACATAAAGTTGTATGCTTGGCGATATAAAACGGGTGTGAAATAAATAAATAAACGTTTGTTTTGAAGCTAAAAAGTTCAATTATAATTTGAGATGAGTGCAGACCAATGCAAGATTTAAACGGCAACGATGAAGTTTTCGATGGTGCTGTCTTACCACTGTCTGGGATTGCCATTTTCACTTATACTAAGGCAACCATAAGTATGAGTGAACAATTGCGACCTCTAGTCGTTGATTTCCGTTGTCTTTCTCTCTGATCATGATGGCGTTGGGAACGGTCAGAGCTCGAGTCCTTAGTGCAAGTTTATATATTTCTAATATTTTGCTCTTCAAGCCTCTGCACACGGTCCGTACTCGACTCTTGAGCGCGTACTTGAGAGGTTCTGAAATTTTGTTCAGCAAGCCACTGCGATCGTTCGATATTTGACTCCGTGCGCGTACTTTAGAATTCCCTAAATTTTGTTGAATAAGGATCTGCGAGCGCTTGATACTCGACTCTCCGGCACGCGATTGCTTGATTTTTGATGAAGATTCTCCATCACGGCTTGTTTTTGATACCCTCGCCTGGGAACTATTTCTTGAAAGTTGAGATCTAGATCTTTTGGGCATTTTGAAATGACAAAAAAGTTGAATTGTACCAAATTATTTGCTTAAAATCTATTAATATGTAATTGAAAAATTATAAGAAGATGAGTCGCTAAGCTGTTTGGATAGTAAAAAGTTACAATATACAAGTATTATTTAATGATAAACTAAAAACGGATTTAGATCTGAAAGAACTACAATATAATGTAGCCAAATCCATTTTATTCTAGAGACGACTGCTGCGCAGTGCATCGACTGCGCGACTTTCATAGCGGTGGAATTTATACATACACTAGGGGATCCGGCCCTGCATTGCTGTGGTATACATTTTATACTATTATATGAATAAACTATTCAATACAGTGAAAATTTTACTTACGAATAAAGGCGAAAACCTTTTTGTCAGTATAAGAATTCAAGGGATTGTACTTGAGGTATAATTTTGAATATGTTCATACAAATAAATTTTTTGGAAAAAAATTACGAATTTAAGACTGATTTCTCAATGTCTGGTTACTAGCCTTTCTGTCCAGTTAATAAAGTTGTCCGCTTAACAGAGCGTCTATTTAAAGAGCTTTCACTGCATTTTTCATTTATGATTTGTTTTTACTATCCTATCTTCTAAGTTGGTTCGAACTAGACACAGTGTGCTAAATTTTACTAAAATCGGTTCAGTAGTTCAGGTGTCCATCGCGGACAAACAACGTGACACGTACTTTTTATACACTTGCAACCAGTTGCTACAGAGTATTATTGTTTTATTCACCTAAAAAACGTCTTCGACTAAACCTCGTACTGAGCAGTTGAGTTAGCGTCTTTCTCTGAGTTTATAGCTATTCATATGGCTCTCTTTTGGTGTTCTTTTTTTTTGCACTACGGTCTGCTTACTTAAGTAACGCGATTAATACTTATTTTAAGTGAGAAATATAATCCAATACTTATATCAGTGTATTATAACTTTTCCACTATGCCCCCGGCGGGTTTCCAGTTCGGGGACAACAGGTTTGCTGCGCTGGCCCAAGGTCCCCAACCAAAACGTAAAAAATCGTATCAAAAACTGCAAGATGCTTTTCCTGACTTACCGCCAATAAAAAGTGATGATCCAAAGTATATTGTGATTAAATCCGACGAGAATTCTACACCCTTTTCAAAGGTTTCTTGTTTTCGTGTTTACAATGCCTTACTTACCGTGAGCAAAGATATAAACAAAATTAGTGAATTACGCGACGGCAGCCTATTATTGCTTGTGAAAAATAAGCAAGTAGCAGACAAGTTTATAAAAACGAAATGTCTTTTCAACATTGGCGCTGTTAGCGCTAGCTATCATCAACATCTTAATTGTAACAAAGGCACCATTTATGCACCGTTTTTAAACGATGTGCCTGAAAGCGAAATAATAGAAGGACTGAGTTCTTACGAAGTTTCCGCGGCTTATAAGTTTACTCGCAAAGTTGAAGGTGTTATAAAGCCTACTGGTGTTATGCTAATATCATTCAACAGTTATTCCCTTCCAAACAAAATAAATATCGAATGGAGGATGACCTCTGTGCGACTATACGTGCCTAATCCAATGCGCTGCAGGTCATGCCAAAAATTGGGTCATACGCAAAAACATTGTAAGGGTTCCCCAACATGCGAAATTTGCAATTTCCCTTCTCCACACGATAATGACTGCATCCGAGTTATGTGTGCGAATTGTTCTGGCGAGCATCGTTCTTCGGACTATAAGTGTCCAAAGTATATGCAAACCAAATAAATTTTAAAAATAAAGACACTAGAAAAGTGCAGTATGCACGAAGCCCTTAAAAAGTATAGAGAAAATACTTCCCTCCCTTCCCTCACTGCTAGCTTTGCACATGTGCTTCAACCTACAAAAGAGGTTTCCTCTGTATCCAACACACCAACAAAAATTTCAGCCATCAACAATTTCACAAAATCTAAAAATACTCATAGAATTGCCGACAATGACTTTCCTAGTACATCAAAACAAAACGCAGAGGTCATCTCTGCTCCCAACTCATCAATAAACTCTTTAACTAGAAAAAATCAAACGCCAACAACAAACATATTTTCATCAACAAGCCTGCATCGATCAGTTCAGACTACAACAACGTCTCACATTCAGCTAAAAATATCAGCGACAACTGTACCCAACAAGCCTCTTTCTTAAATCCCAAACTTTTCAGTCCAACAACAGCCTCTCTCATTTCTAACTTAAACAACTCCTTGAACTCGCTTAATAAATATACTGACTTCAACAACACTACTACCAACACTACCGTCCAGTCTAATCCACCTAATCACGAAAATCTCTTTCCAACAACAAGCAATTCCAACGATAATCAATACTCTACTCAACATACTGAACAAATAGAAATTGACTCTGAATAAATACGCTTAGCCTTTACTCTCTTTTGAATTAGTACTCAATTGGTGACACTCAGCTTCAACTGACTGCTCATACGAGTTGATATTCTAGCTCTCTTCTGTTTCCCTTTTTCTTTTTTTCCTACATAGATCTTATGATTCCATTATTGCAATGGAATTTAAACGGCTACACTAATAATTACAATGAGCTTCAATTATTAATACAAGATCATTCCCCAGCTATTATACTCTTAAATGAAACTCACATCTCTTTCAACTTGTCGGCTTTTACTCCTAAGCAGTACATTGGCATGTTTCCCAATCTTCCACATATTAGCACAGGTAAAAGAGGTATTGAAAGAAGTGATATTCCACACAAAATTAATGTCATTCAATCCAACTTGCTGGCTATGTCGATCGAAATTATCTTAGTTAAAAAAATCACCATTATCTGCACCTATATTACACCAGATGAACATTTTACCAGTACAGACATCCTGCAATTAATCAACCAAGCTTCTACTCCTTTAATTTTCGCTGGTGATTTTAATGCATGGAGTCCACTATGGGGCTCTCCAATAGCCAACAAGAGGGGCAAATACATTGAAGACGCTTTACTTTCCTCTAACTTAATATGTTTGAATAACTGATCCGCGACACACTTTTCCACTCACTCCACTTTTTCCCATGTAGATCTTACAATGTGCACCGACACACTTGCCACAGAGTGCGAATGGAGTATACTCGATCACCTGCATGGAAGCGATCACTTCCCCATTGTACTAAAATTGCACCTAGGTTTAACAATTAAAAACCACAAAATAAATAAGGTATTCAAAACTGATTACGCTGATTGGGAGAAGTTTCAGACACATTGCGAGATAAATGGCAATAATACCCCAATATCTGACAACCCTAACCAAGAAAGTGCGAGGTTAACAAAAATTATTCGTTCAGCAGCGAATGTTAGCATTCCTCATACAAAGCCAACAGCAAGTTCAAAGAGTGTTCCTTGGTGGAATAAAGAAATCGCTAAATTGCGGGCAAAAAAACAGACAGCTTGGTATGAAAACAAACGCGCTCGATCACTAGTCAACTTAATATCTTTCCGGAAAGCCAATGCTCTTTTCCGTCGATCCGCGAAACAGGCCAAGCGTAAATGTTTTCAGGATTTCACAAGCAAAATAAATCCTTCGTCTAAAAAAAATTTTCTGGAGTGCCTAGAAGTCTAACCATTCAATGCGTAAAGGGGCCAACAGGTTTGGTAACCAATCCATCCGATATTTCCGAGTTATTTGCAAACCACTATTCTGAAACAAGCTCAGATATTTCATTCAGCACACAGTTTCAAACCTCTAAAACCACCACACTGTCCGACACTTCCTACTCTGTCTCCCCTCTTTCTTTTTCTGCTAAACAAATAGAAACCAGCATTTCACTGTCTGAATTCGAGTTCGTTGCATCTACCGTTAAGGGTAAGTCCCCGGGGCAAGATAAAATTTCTTATCCAATTATCAGACATACGCCAAAAAGCATCAAGCTCCGATTGGTAAAGCTTTATAACAAAATTTTCAATACTGGTGTCTACCCCCAATTTTGGAAAACGTCCTGTGTCATACCAATACTTATACCACACAAATCCTCCGATGAACTTGCTAACTATAGGCCGATTTCCCTCCTTCCATGTATGGGCAAAATTTTGGAAAACATCGTGGCTAACCGCTTGATGTGGTATGCTCAGCGAAACAAGTTCATATCACCGAATCAAGTCGCCTACAAAAAAGGTCAAGGCGCGTTAGATGCTTTAATCCAACTAGACTACTTCTTTACTAACGCTTTGTCCAGCAAAAACCACGTGTCCGTACTATCTCTGGACTTTCACAGAGCTTTCGACAAAATTGGAGCCCATATTATTATTCGACAACTAAGAAAATGGAAAATTGGCCAAAATATGATAGGTTTTATTACAAACTTTCTCACAAACAGAAAACTCAAAGTCAACGTAAATGGTTTTCTTTCTTCAACACTCCCGCTTTCTAATGGTACGCCGCAAGACTCACCTCTTTCAGCCTCCTTTTATACTCTCATAACAATGTTGCTAAGGAAGAGTATTATAGTTTTGTTCGCACAACGGTTGTTTGTAAGTCCTAAAACTAAAAGAGTCAGATATAGGGTTATATATACCAAGTGATCAGGGTGACGAGTAGAGTCGAAATCCGGATGTCTGTCTGTCCGTCCGTCCGTCTGTCGGTCCGTCTGTCCGTCCGTATGTCCGTCCGTCTGTCCGTCCGTGAAAGCTGTAACTTCAGTAAAAATTGAGATATCATGATGAAACTTGGTACACGTATTCCTTGGCTCCATAAGAAGGTTAAGTTCGAAGATGGGCAAAATCTGCCCATTGCCACGCCCACAAAATGGCGGAAACCA
>NW_026090057.1:0-5568 GCF_024586455.1 Bactrocera neohumeralis | reverse complement strand
GACGAATTCGACAATCTAGTTGCTTTTAAATCATTAATTTAACATCTTTAAGTTAATTTACCTTTCTTCATCTTATTGAAGTTGACATAAAGCCATAACGGCAGTGCATTTGGAAGAATTCGACAATCTTATATTCAGGTATAAAGTCCATTTTCTTGTATATACACATTAAGCAGTCGATATTGAGTTGCTTTAAATCATTAATTTAACATATTTAAGTTAATTTACCTTCTTCATCTTACTGAAGTTGACATAAAGCCATAACGGCAGTGCATTTGGGAAGAATTCGACAATCTTATATTCAGGTATAAAGTCGATTTTCTTGTATATACACATTTAGCAGTCGATATTGAGTTGCTTTAAATCATTAATTTAACATCTTTAAGTTAATTTACCTTCTTCATCTTACTGAAGTTGACATAAAGCCATAACGGCAGTGCATTTGGAAGAATTCGACAATCTTATATTCAGGTATAAAGTCGATTTTCTTGTATATACACATTAAGCAGTCGATATTGAGTTGCTTTAAATCATTAATTTAACATCTTTAAGTTAATTTTTACCTTCTTCATCTTACTGAAGTTGACATAAAGCCATAACGGCAGTGCATTTGGAAGAATTCGATAATCTTATATTCAGGTATAAAGTCGATTTTCTTGTATATACACATTTAGCAGTCGATATTGAGTTGCTTTAAATCATTAATTTAACATCTTTAAGTTAATTTACCTTCTTCATCTTACTGAAGTTGACATAAAGCCATAACGGCAGTGCATTTGGAAGAATTCGACAATCTTATATTCAGGTATAAAGTCGATTTTCTTGTATATACACATTTAGCAGTCGATATTGAGTTGCTTTAAATCATTAATTTAACATCTTTAAGTTAATTTAACCTTCTTCATCTTACTGAAGTTGACATAAAGCCATAACGGCAGTGCATTTGGAAGAATTCGACAATCTTATATTCAGGTATAAAGTCCATTTTCTTGTATATACACATTAAGCAGTCGATATTGAGTTGCTTTAAATCATTAATTTAACATCTTTAAGTTAATTAACCTTCTTTCATCTTACTGAAGTTGACATAAAGCCATAACGGCAGTGCATTTGGAAGAATTCGACAATCTTATATTCAGGTATAAAGTCGATTTTCTTGTATATACACATTTAGCAGTCGATATTGAGTTGCTTTAAATCATTAATTTAACATATTTAAGTTAATTTACCTTCTTCATCTTACTGAAGTTGACATAAAGCCATAACGGCAGTGCATTTGGAAGAATTCGACAATCTTATATTCAGGTATAAAGTCGATTTTCTTGTATATACACATTTAGCAGTCGATATTGAGTTGCTTTAAATCATTAATTTAACATCTTTAAGTTAATTTACCTTCTTCATCTTACTGAAGTTGACATAAAGCCATAACGGCAGTGCATTTGGAAGAATTCGACAATCTTATATTCAGGTATAAAGTCGATTTTCTTGTATATACACATTTAGCAGTCGATATTGAGTTGCTTTAAATCATTAATTTAACATATTTAAGTTAATTAACCTTCTTCATCTTATTGAAGTTGACATAAAGCCATAACGGCAGTGCATTTGGAAGAATTCGACAATCTTATATTCAGGTATAAAGTCGATTTTCTTGTATATACACATTTAGCAGTCGATATTGAGTTGCTTTAAATCATTAATTTAACATCTTTAAGTTAATTTACCTTCTTCATCTTACTGAAGTTGACATAAAGCCATAACGGCAGTGCATTTGGAAGAATTCGACAATCTTATATTCAGGTATAAAGTCGATTTTCTTGTATATACACATTTAGCAGTCGATATTGAGTTGCTTTAAATCATTAATTTAACATCTTTAAGTTAATTTACCTTCTTCATCTTACTTGAAGTTGACATAAAGCCATAACGGCAGTGCATTTGGAAGAATTCGACAATCTTATATTCAGGTATAAAGTCGATTTTCTTGTATATACACATTTAGCAGTCGATATTGAGTTGCTTTAAATCATTAATTTAACATATTTAAGTTAATTTACCTTCTTCATCTTACTGAAGTTGACATAAAGCCATAACGGCAGTGCATTTGGAAGAATTCGACAATCTTATATTCAGGTATAAAGTCGATTTTCTTGTATATACACATTTAGCAGTCGATATTGAGTTGCTTTAAATCATTAATTTAACATATTTAAGTTAATTTAACCTTCTTCATCTTACTGAAGTTGACATAAAGCCATAACGGCAGTGCATTTGGAAGAATTCGACAATCTTATATTCAGGTATAAAGTCGATTTTCTTGTATATACACATTTAGCAGTCGATATTGAGTTGCTTTAAATCATTAATTTAACATATTTAAGTTAATTACCTTCTTCATCTTACTGAAGTTGACATAAAGCCATAACGGCAGTGCATTTGGAAGAATTCGACAATCTTATATTCAGGTATAAAGTCGATTTTCTTGTATATACACATTAATCAGTCGATATTGAGTTGCTTTAAATCATTAATTTAACATATTTAAGTTAATTTACCTTCTTCATCTTACTGAAGTTGACATATAGCCATAACGGCAGTGCATTTGGAAGAATTCGATAATCTTATATTCAGGTATAAAGACGATTTTCTTGTATATACACATTAAGCAGTCGATATTGAGTTGCTTTAAATCATTAATTTAACATATTTAAGTTAATTTACCTTCTTCATCTTACTGAAGTTGACATAAAGCCATAACGGCAGTGCATTTGGAAGAATTCGACAATCTTATATTCAGGTATAAAGTCGATTTTCTTGTATATACACATTTAGCAGTCGATATTGAGTTGCTTTAAATCATTAATTTAACATCTTTAAGTTAATTAACCTTCTTCATCTTACTGAAGTTGACATAAAGCCATAACGGCAGTGCATTTTGGAAGAATTCGACAATCTTATATTCAGGTATAAAGTCGATTTTCTTGTATATACACATTTAGCAGTCGATATTGAGTTGCTTTAAATCATTAATTTAACATCTTTAAGTTAATTTACCTTCTTCATCTTACTGAAGTTGACATAAAGCCATAACGGCAGTGCATTTGGAAGAATTCGACAATCTTATATTCAGGTATAAAGTCGATTTTCTTGTATATACACATTTAGCAGTCGATATTGAGTTGCTTTAAATCATTAATTTAACATATTTAAGTTAATTTACCTTCTTCATCTTACTGAAGTTGACATAAAGCCATAACGGCAGTGCATTTGGAAGAATTCGACAATCTTATATTCAGGTATAAAGTCGATTTTCTTGTATATACACATTTAGCAGTCGATATTGAGTTGCTTTAAATCATTAATTTAACATCTTTAAGTTAATTTACCTTCTTCATCTTACTGAAGTTGACATAAAGCCATAACGGCAGTGCATTTGGAAGAATTCGACAATCTTATATTCAGGTATAAAGTCGATTTTCTTGTATATACACATTTAGCAGTCGATATTGAGTTGCTTTAAATCATTAATTTAACATATTTAAGTTAATTAACCTTCTTCATCTTACCTGAAGTTGACATAAAGCCATAACGGCAGTGCATTTGGAAGAATTCGACAATCTTATATTCAGGTATAAAGTCGATTTTCTTGTATATACACATTTAGCAGTCGATATTGAGTTGCTTTAAATCATTAATTTAACATCTTTAAGTTAATTTACCTTCTTCATCTTACTGAAGTTGACATAAAGCCATAACGGCAGTGCATTTGGAAGAATTCGACAATCTTATATTCAGGGTATAAAGTCGATTTTCTTTGTATATACACATTTAGCAGTCGATATTGAATTGCTTTAAATCATTAATTTAACATATTTAAGTTAATTTAACCTTCTTCATCTTACTGAAGTTGACATAAAGCCATAACGGCAGTGCATTTGGAAGAATTCGACAATCTTATATTCAGGTATAAAGTCGATTTTCTTGTATATACACATTTAGCAGTCGATATTGAGTTGCTTTAAATCATTAATTTAACATCTTTAAGTTAATTTACCTTCTTCATCTTACTGAAGTTGACATAAAGCCATAACGGCAGTGCATTTGGAAGAATTCGACAATCTTATATTCAGGTATAAAGTCGATTTTCTTGTATATACACATTTAGCAGTCGATATTGAATTGCTTTAAATCATTAATTTAACATATTTAAGTTAATTTACCTTCTTCATCTTACTGAAGTTGACATAAAGCCATAACGGCAGTGCATTTGGAAGAATTCGACAATCTTATATTCAGGTATAAAGTCGATTTTCTTGTATATACACATTTAGCAGTCGATATTGAGTTGCTTTAAATCATTAATTTAACATCTTTAAGTTAATTTACCTTCTTCATCTTACTGAAGTTGACATAAAGCCATAACGGCAGTGCATTTGGAAGAATTCGACAATCTTATATTCAGGTATAAAGTCGATTTTCTTGTATATACACATTTAGCAGTCGATATTGAGTTGCCTTAAATCATTAATTTAACATATTTAAGTTAATTAACCTTCTTCATCTTACTGAAGTTGACATAAAGCCATAACGGCAGTGCATTTGGAAGAATTCGACAATCTTATATTCAGGTATAAAGTCGATTTTCTTGTATATACACATTTAGCAGTCGATATTGAGTTGCTTTAAATCATTAATTTAACATATTTAAGTTAATTAACCTTCTTCATCTTACCGAAGTTGACATAAAACCATAACGGCAGTGCATTTGGAAGAATTCGACAATCTTATATTCAGGTATAAAGTCGATTTTCTTGTATATACACATTTATCAGTCGATATTGAGTTGCCTCAAATCATTAGTTTAACATATTTAAGTTAATTAACCTTCTTCATCTTCCTGAAGTTAACATAAAGCCATAACGGCAGTGCATTTGGAAGAATTCGACAATCTTATATTCAGGTATAAAGTCGATTTTCTTGTATATACACATTAAGCAGTCGATATTGAGTTGCTTTAAATCATTTATTTAACATCTTTAAGTTAATTTACCTTCTTCATCTTACTGAAGTTGACATAAAGCCATAACGGCAGTGCATTTGGAAGAATTCGACAATCTTATATTCAGGTATAAAGTCGATTTTCTTGTATATACACATTAAGCAGTCGATATTGAGTTGCTTTAAATCATTAATTTAACATCTTTAAGTTAATTTACCTTCTTCATCTTACTGAAGTTGACATAAAGCCATAACGGCAGTGCATTTGGAAGAATTCGACAATCTTATATTCAGGTATAAAGTCGATTTTTTTGTATATACACATTCAGCAATCGATATTGAGTTGCCTCAAATCACTTATTTAACATATTTAAGTTAATTAACTTTCTTCACCTTCCTGAAGTTGACATAAAGCCATAACGGCAGTGCATTTGGAAGAATTCGACAATCTTATGATCAGGTATAAAGTCGATTTTCTTGTATATACACATTAAACAGTCGATATTGAGTTGCTTTAAATCATTAATTTAACATTATTAAGTTAATTTACCTTCTTCATCTTACTGA
>NW_026090056.1:0-14621 GCF_024586455.1 Bactrocera neohumeralis | reverse complement strand
ATTTAAGTTAATGAACCTTCTTTAGCTTACTGAAGCGGATATAAAGCCATAACGGCAGTGCATTTGGAAGAATTCCACAATCTTATATTTAGGTATAAAGTCGATATTCTTGTATATACACACTTAGCAATTGATATTGAGTTTCTTTCTAAATCATTTACTTCACTTATTTAAGTTAATTAACCTTCTTCATCTTACTGAAGTGGATATAAAGTTATAACGGCAGTGCATTTGGAAAAATTTCGCACAATCTTATATTTGGGTATAAAGTCGATATTCTTGTATATACACACTTAGCAATCGATATTGAGTTTCTTTAAATCATTTACTTCACTTATTTAAGTTAATTAACCTTCTTCATCTTACTGAAGTGGATATAAAGTTATAACGGCAGTGCATTTGGAAGAATTCCACAATCTTATATTTAGGTATAAAGTCGATATTCTTGTATATACACATTTAGCAATCGATATTGAGTTTCTTCAAATCATTTACTTCACTTATTTAAGTTAATGAACCTTCTTCAGCTATATGGATATAAAGTTATAACGGCAGTGCATTTGGAAGAATTCCACAATCTTATATTTGGGTATAAAGTCGATATTCTTGTATATACACACTTAGCAATCGATATTGAGTTTCTCTAAATCATTTACTTCACTTATTTAAGTTAATTAACCTTCTTCATCTTACTGAAGTGGATATAAAGTTATAACGGCAGTGCATTTGGAAGAATTCCACAATCTTATATTTAGGTACAAAGTCGATATTCTTGTATATACACATTTAGCAATCGATATTGAGTTTCTTCAAATCATTTACTTCACTTATTTAAGTTAATGAACCTTCTTTAGCTTACTGAAGCGGATATAAAGCCATAACGGCAGTGCATTTGGAAGAATTCCACAATCTTATATTCAGGTATAAAGTCGATATTCTTGTATATACACACTTTAAGCAATCGATATTGAGTTTCTTCAAATCATTTACTTCACTTATTTAAGTTAATTAACCTTCTTCATCTTACTGAAGTGGATATAAAGTTATAACGGCAGTGCATTTGGAAGAATTCCACAATCTTATATTTAGGTATAAAGTCGATATTCTTGTATATACACACTTAGCAATCGATATTGAGTTTCTTTAAATCATTTACTTCACTTATTTAAGTTAATTAACCTTCTTCATCTTACTGAAGTGGATATAAATTTATAACGGCAGTGCATTTGGAAGAATTCCACAATCTTATATTTGGGTACAAAGTCGATATTCTTGTATATACACACTTAGCAATCGATATTGAGTTTCTTCATTTACTTCACTTATTTAAGTTAATTAACCTTCTTCATCTTACTGAAGTGGATATAAAGTTATAACGGCAGTGCATTTGGAAGAATTCCACAATCTTATATTTAGGTATAAAGTCGATATTCTTGTATATACACACTTAGCAATCGATATTGAGTTTCTTCAAATCATTTACTTCACTTATTTAAGTTAATTAACCTTCTTCATCTTACTGAAGTGGATATAAAGTTATAACGGCAGTGCATTTGGAAGAATTCCACAATCTTATATTTGGGTATAAAGTCGATATTCTTGTATATACACACTTAGCAATCGATATTGAGTTTCTTCAAATCATTTACTTCACTTATTTAAGTTAATGAACCTTCTTTATCTTACTGAAGTGGATATAAAGCCATAACGGCAGTGCATTTGGAAGAATTCCACCTTCTTATATTTAGGTATAAAGTCGATATTCTTGTATATACACACTTAGCAATCGATATTGAGTTTCTTCAAATCATTTACTTCACTTATTTAAGTTAATTAACCTTCTTCATCTTACTGAAGTGGATATAAAGCCATAACGGCAGTGCATTTGGAAGAATTCCACAATCTTATATTTAGGTATAAAGTCGATATTCTTGTATATACACACTTAGCAATCGATATTGAGTTTCTTCAAATCATTTACTTCACTTATTTAAGTTAATTAACCTTCTTCATCTTACTGAAGTGGATATAAAGCCATAACGGCAGTGCATTTGGAAGAATTCCACAATCTTATATTTAGGTATAAAGTCGATATTCTTGTATATACACACTTAGCAATCGATATTGAGTTTCTTCAATCATTTACTTCACTTATTTAAGTTAATTAACCTTCTTCATCTTACTGAAGTGGATATAAAGTTATAACGGCAGTGCATTTGGAAGAATTCCACAATCTTATATTTAGGTATAAAGTCGATATTCTTGTATATACACACTTAGCAATCGATATTGAGCTTCTTTAAATCATTTACTTCACTTATTTAAGTTAATTAACCTTCTTCATCTTACTGAAGTGGATATAAAGTTATAACGGCAGTGCATTTGGAAGAATTCCACAATCTTATATTTGGGTACAAAGTCGATATTCTTGTATATACACATTTAGCAATCGATATTGAGTTTCTTCAAATCATTTACTTCACTTATTTAAGTTAATGAACCTTCTTTAGCTTACTGAAGCGGATATAAAGCCATAACGGCAGTGCATTTGGAAGAATTCCACAATCTTATATTTAGGTATAAAGTCGATATTCTTGTATATACACACTTAGCAATCGATATTGAGTTTCTTCAAATCATTTACTTCACTTATTTAAGTTAATTAACCTTCTTCATCTTACTGAAGTGGATATAAAGTTATAACGGCAGTGCATTTGGAAGAATTCCACAATCTTATATTTGGGTATAAAGTCGATATTCTTGTATATACACACTTAGCAATCGATATTGAGTTTCTTCTAAATCATTTACTTCACTTATTTAAGTTAATTAACCTTCTTCATCTTACTGAAGTGGATATAAAGTTATAACGGCAGTGCATTTGGAAGAATTCCACAATCTTATATTTAGGTACAAAGTCGATATTCTTGTATATACACACTTAGCAATCGATATTGAGTTTCTTTAAATCATTTACTTCACTTATTTAAGTTAATTAACCTTCTTCATCTTACTGAAGTTGATATAAAGCCATAACGGCAGTGCATTTGGAAGAATTCCACCTTCTTATATTTAGGTACAAAGTCGATATTCTTGTATATACACATTTAGCAATCGATATTGAGTTTCTTCAAATCATTTACTTCACTTATTTAAGTTAATGAACCTTCTTTAGCTTACTGAAGCGGATATAAAGCCATAACGGCAGTGCATTTGGAAGAATTCCACAATCTTATATTTGGGTTCAAAGTCGATATTCTTGTATATACACATTTAGCAATCGATATTGAGTTTCTTCAAATCATTTACTTCACTTATTTAAGTTAATTAACCTTCTTCATCTTACTGAAGTGGATATAAAGCCATAACGGCAGTGCATTTGGAAGAATTCCACAATCTCGTATTTAGGTATAAAGTCGATATTCTTGTATATACACACTTAGCAATCGATATTGAGTTTCTTCAAATCATTTACTTCACTTATTTAAGTTAATTAACCTTCTTCATCTTACTGAAGTGGATATAAAGCCATAACGGCAGTGCATTTGGAAGAATTCCACAATCTTATATTTAGGTACAAAGTCGATATTCTTGTATATACACATTTAGCAATCGATATTGAGTTTCTTAAATCATTTACTTCACTTATTTAAGTTAAACCTTCTTCATCTTACTGAAGTATATAAAGTTATAACGGCAGTTTTGGAAGAATTCCATCTTATATTTGAGTTTCTATTCTTGTAATATCATTTTGAGTTTCTTCAAATCATTTACTACACTTATTTAAGGTAGTGAACCTTCTTTAGCTTACTGAAGCGGATATAAAGCCATAACGGCAGTGCATTTGGAAGAATTCCACAATCTTATATTTAGGTATAAAGTCGATATTCTTGTATATACACACTTAGCAATCGATATTGAGTTTCTTCAAATCATTTACTTCACTTATTTAAGTTAATTAACCTTCTTCATCTTACTGAAGTGGATATAAAGTTATAACGGCAGTGCATTTGGAAGAATTCCACAATCTTATATTTAGGTATAAAGTCGATATTCTTGTATATACACACTTAGCAATCGATATTGAGTTTCTTCAAATCATTTACTTCACTTATTTAAGTTAATTAACCTTCTTCATCTTACTGAAGTGGATATAAAGCCATAACGGCAGTGCATTTGGAAGAATTCCACAATCTTATATTTAGGTATAAAGTCGATATTCTTGTATATACACACTTAGCAATCGATATTGAGTTTCTTCAAATCATTTACTTCACTTATTTAAGTTAATTAACCTTCTTCATCTTACTGAAGTGGATATAAAGTTATAACGGCAGTGCATTTGGAAGAATTCCACAATCTTATATTTAGGTATAAAGTCGATATTCTTGTATATACACACTTAGCAATCGATATTGAGTTTCTTCAAATCATTTACTTCACTTATTTAAGTTAATTAACCTTCTTCATCTTACTGAAGTGGATATAAAGCCATAACGGCAGTGCATTTGGAAGAATTCTACCTTCTTATATTTAGGTATAAAGTCGATATTCTTGTATATACACACTTAGCAATCGATATTGAGTTTCTTCGAATCATTTCCTTTACTTATTTAAGTTAATTAACCTTCTTCATTTTACTGAAGTGGATATAAAGCCATAACGGCAGTGCATTTGGAAGAATTCCACAATCTTATATTTGGGTATAAAGTCGATATTCTTGTATATACACATTTAGCAATCGATATTGAGTTTCTTCAAATCATTTACTTCACTTATTTAAGTTAATGAACCTTCTTTAGCTTACTGAAGCGGATATAAAGCCATAACGGCAGTGCATTTGGAAGAATTCCACAATCTTATATTTAGGTATAAAGTCGATATTCTTGTATATACACATGAAGCAATCGATATTGAGTTTCTTCAAATCATTTCCTCCACTTATTTAAGTTAATTAACCTTCTTCATCTTACTGAAGTGGATATAAAGCCATAACGGCAGTGCATTTGGAAGAATTCCACAATCTTATATTTAGGTATAAAGTCGATATTCTTGTATATACACACTTAGCAATCGATATTGAGTTTCTTCAAATCATTTACTTCACTTATTTAAGTTAATTAACCTTCTTCATCTTACTGAAGTGGATATAAAGTTATAACGGCAGTGCATTTGGAAGAATTCCACAATCTTATATTTGGGTACAAAGTCGATATTCTTGTATATACACATTTAGCAATCGATATTGAGTTTCTTCAAATCATTTACTTCACTTATTTAAGTTAATGAACCTTCTTTAGCTTACTGAAGCGGATATAAAGCCATAACGGCAGTGCATTTGGAAGAATTCCACAATCTTATATTTAGGTATAAAGTCGATATTCTTGTATATACACACTTAGCAATCGATATTGAGTTTCTTCAAATCATTTACTTCACTTATTTAAGTTAATTAACCTTCTTCATCTTACTGAAGTGGATATAAAGCCATAACGGCAGTGCATTTGGAAGAATTCCACTAATCTTATATTTAGGTATAAAGTCGATATTCTTGTATATACACACTTAGCAATCGATATTGAGTTTCTCTAAATCATTTACTTCACTTATTTAAGTTATAATTAACCTTCTTCATCTTACTGAAGTGGATATAAAGTTATAACGGCAGTGCATTTGGAAGAATTCCACAATCTTATATTTGGGTACAAAGTCGATATTCTTGTATATACACATTTAGCAATCGATATTGAGTTTCTTCAAATCATTTACTTCACTTATTTAAGTTAATGAACCTTCTTTAGCTTACTGAAGCGGATATAAAGCCATAACGGCAGTGCATTTGGAAGAATTTCACAATCTTATATTTAGGTATAAAGTCGATATTCTTGTATATACACACTTAGCAATCGATATTGAGTTTCTTCAAATCATTTACTTCACTTATTTAAGTTAATTAACCTTCTTCATCTTACTGAAGTGGATATAAAGCCATAACGGCAGTGCATTTGGAAGAATTCCACAATCTTATATTTAGGTATAAAGTCGATATTCTTGTATATACACACTTAGCAATCGATATTGAGTTTCTCTAAATCATTTACTTCACTTATTTAAGTTAATTAACCTTCTTCATCTTACTGAAGTGGATATAAAGTTATAACGGCAGTGCATTTGGAAGAATTCCACAATCTTATATTTGGGTACAAAGTCGATATTCTTGTATATACACATTTAGCAATCGATATTGAGTTTCTTCAAATCATTTACTTCACTTATTTAAGTTAATGAACCTTCTTCATCTTACTGAAGTGGATATAAAGCCATAACGGCAGTGCATTTAGCAGAATTTCACAATCTTATATTTAGGTATAAAGTCGATATTCTTGTATATACACATTTAGCAATCGATATTGAGTTTCTTCAAATCATTTACTTCACTTATTTAAGTTAATGAACCTTCTTTAGCTTACTGAAGTGGATATAAAGTTATAACGGCAGTGCATTTCGAAGAATTCCACAATCTTATATTTAGGTATAAAGTCGATATTCTTGTATATACACACTTAGCAATCGATATTGAGTTTCTTCAAATCATTTACTTCACTTATTTAAGTTAATTAACCTTCTTCATCTTACTGAAGTGGATATAAAGTTATAACGGCAGTGCATTTGGAAGAATTCCACAATCTTATATTTGGGTATAAAGTCGATATTCTTGTATATACACACTTAGCAATCGATATTGAGTTTCTTCAAATCATTTACTTCACTTATTTAAGTTAATTAACCTTCTTCATCTTACTGAAGTGGATATAAAGTTATAACGGCAGTGCATTTGGAAGAATTCCACAATCTTATATTTAGGTATAAAGTCGATATTCTTGTATATACACACTTAGCAATCGATATTGAGTTTCTCTAAATCATTTACTTCACTTATTTAAGTTAATTAACCTTCTTCATCTTACTGAAGTGGATATAAAGTTATAACGGCAGTGCATTTGGAAGAATTCCACAATCTTATATTTGGGTATAAAGTCGATATTCTTGTATATACACACTTAGCAATCGATATTGAGTTTCTTCAAATCATTTACTTCACTTATTTAAGTTAATGAACCTTCTTCATCTTACTGAAGTGGATATAAAGCCATAACGGCAGTGCATTTGGAAGAATTCCACAATCTTATATTTAGGTATAAAGTCGATATTCTTGTATATACACACTTAGCAATCGATATTGAGTTTCTTCAAATCATTTACTTCACTTATTTAAGTTAACGAACCTTCTTCATCTTACTGAATCGGATATAAAGCCATAACGGCAGTGCATTTGGAAGAATTCCACAATCTTATATTTAGTTACAAAGTCGATATTCTTGTATATACACACTTAGCAATTGATATTGAGTTTCTTCAAATCATTTACTTCACTTATTTAAGTTAATTAACCTTCTTCATCTTACTGAAGTGGATATAAAGCCATAACGGCAGTGCATTTGGAAGAATTCCACAATCTTATATTTGGGTATAAAGTCGATATTCTTGTATATACACACTTAGCAATCGATATTGAGTTTCTTCAAATCATTTACTTCACTTATTTAAGTTAATTAACCTTCTTCATCTTACTGAAGTGGATATAAAGCCATAACGGCAGTGCATTTGGAAGAATTCCACAATCTTATATTTGGGTACAAAGTCGATATTCTTGTATATACACACTTAGCAATCGATATTGAGTTTCTTCAAATCATTTACTTCACTTATTTAAGTTAATGAACCTTCTTTAGCTTACTGAAGCGGATATAAAGCCATAACGGCAGTGCATTTGGAAGAATTCCACAATCTTATATTTAGGTATAAAGTCGATATTCTTGTATATACACACTTAGCAATCGATATTGAGTTTCTTCAAATCATTTACTTCACTTATTTAAGTTAATGAACCTTCTTCATCTTACTGAAGTGGATATAAAGCCATAACGGCAGTGCATTCGGAAGAATTCCACAATCTTATATTTAGGTATAAAGTCGATATTCTTGTATATACACACTTAGCAATTGATATTGAGTTTCTTCAAATCATTTACTTCACTTATTTAAGTTAATTAACCTTCTTCATCTTACTGAAGTGGATATAAAGTTATAACGGCAGTGCATTTGGAAGAATTCCACAATCTTATATTTGGGTATAAAGTCGATATTCTTGTATATACACACTTAGCAATTGATATTGAGTTTCTTAAAATCATTTCCCTCACTTACTTAAGTTAATTAACCTTCTTCATCTTACTGAAGTGGATATAAAGCCATAGCGGCAGTGCATTTGGAAGAATTCCACAATCTTATATTTAGGTACAAAGTCGATATTCTTGTATATACACATTTAGCAATCGATATTGAGTTTCTTCAAATCATTTACTTCACTTATTTAAGTTAATGAACCTTCTTCATCTTACTGAAGTGGATATAAAGCCATAACGGCAGTGCATTTGGAAGAATTCCACAATCTTATATTTAGGTATAAAGTCGATATTCTTGTATATACACACTTAGCAATCGATATTGAGTTTCTTCAAATCATTTACTTCACTTATTTAAGTTAATTAACCTTCTTCATCTTACTGAAGTGGATATAAAGTTATAACGGCAGTGCATTTGGAAGAATTCCACAATCTTATATTTAGTTATAAAGTCGATATTCTTGTATATACACACTTAGCAATTGATATTGAGTTTCTTAAATCATTTACTTCACTTATTTAAGTTAATTAACCTTCTTCATCTTACTGAAGTGGATATAAAGTTATAACGGCAGTGCATTTGGAAGAATTCCACAATCTTATATTTGGGTACAAAGTCGATATTCTTGTATATACATACACATTTAGCAATCGATATTGAGTTTCTTCAAATCATTTACTTCACTTATTTAAGTTAATGAACCTTCTTCATCTTACTGAAGTGGATATAAAGTTATAACGGCAGTGCATTTGGAAGAATTCCACAATCTTATATTTAGGTATAAAGTCGATATTCTTGTATATACACATTTAGCAATCGATATTGAGTTTCTTCAAATCATTTACTTCACTTATTTAAGTTAATTAACCTTCTTCATCTTACTGAAGTGGATATAAAGTTATAACGGCAGTGCATTTGGAAGAATTCCACAATCTTATATTCAGGTACACAGTCAATATTCTTGTATATACACATTTAGCAATCGATATTGAGTTTCTTCAAATCATTTACTTCACTTATTTAAGTTAATTAACCTTCTTCATCTTACTGAAGTGGATATAAAGCCATAACGGCAGTGCATTTAGAAGAATTCCACAATCTTATATTTAGGTACAAAGTCGATATTCTTGTATATACACACTTAGCAATTGATATTGAGTTTCTTCAAATCATTTACTTCACTTATTTAAGTTAATTAACCTTCTTCATCTTACTGAAGTGGATATAAAGCCATAACGGCAGTGCATTTGGAAGAATTCCACAATCTTATATTTAGGTACAAAGTCGATATTCTTGTATATACACACTTAGCAATCGATATTGAGTTTCTTCAAATCATTTACTTCACTTATTTAAGTTAATTAACCTTCTTCATCTTACTGAAGTGGATATAAAGCCATAACGGCAGTGCATTTGGAAGAATTCCACAATCTTATATTTAGGTATAAAGTCGATATTCTTGTATATACACACTTAGCAATCGATATTGAGTTTCTTCAAATCATTTACTTCACTTATTTAAGTTAATTAACCTTCTTCATCTTACTGAAGTGGATATAAAGTTATAACGGCAGTGCATTTGGAAGAATTCCACAATCTTATATTTAGGTATAAAGTCGATATTCTTGTATATACACACTTAGCAATCGATATTGAGTTTCTTCAAATCATTTACTTCACTTATTTAAGTTAATTAACCTTCTTCATCTTACTGAAGTGGATATAAAGTTATAACGGCAGTGCATTTGGAAGAATTCCACAATCTTATATTTAGGTATAAAGTCGATATTCTTGTATATACACACTTAGCAATCGATATTGAGTTTCTTCTAAATCATTTACTTCACTTATTTAAGTTAATTAACCTTCTTCATCTTACTGAAGTGGATATAAAGTTATAACGGCAGTGCATTTGGAAGAATTCCACAATCTTATATTTGGGTATAAAGTCGATATTCTTGTATATACACACTTAGCAATCGATATTGAGTTTCTTCAAATCATTTCTTTCACTTATTTAAGTTAATTAACCTTCTTCATCTTACTGAAGTGGATATAAAGCCATAACGGCAGTGCATTTGGAAGAATTCCACAATCTTATATTTAGGTATAAAGTCGATATTCTTGTATATACACATTTAGCAATCGATATTGAGTTTCTTCAAATCATTTACTTCACTTATTTAAGTTAATTAACCTTCTTCATCTTACTGAAGTGGATATAAAGCCATAACGGCAGTGCATTTGGAAGAATTCCACAATCTTATATTTAGGTATAAAGTCGATATTCTTGTATATACACACTTAGCAATCGATATTGAGTTTCTTCAAATCATTTACTTCACTTATTTAAGTTAATTAACCTTCTTCATCTTACTGAAGTGGATATAAAGCCATAACGGCAGTGCATTTGGAAGAATTCCACAATCTTATATTTGGGTATAAAGTCGATATTCTTGTATATACACACTTAGCAATCGATATTGAGTTTCTTCAAATCATTTACTTCACTTATTTAAGTTAATTAACCTTCTTCATCTTACTGAAGTGGATATAAAGTTATAACGGCAGTGCATTTGGAAGAATTCCACAATCTTATATTTGGGTATAAAGTCGATATTCTTGTATATACACACTTAGCAATCGATATTGAGTTTCTTCAAATCATTTACTTCACTTATTTAAGTTAATTAACCTTCTTCATCTTACTGAAGTGGATATAAAGTTATAACGGCAGTGCATTTGGAAGAATTCCACAATCTTATATTTGGGTACAAAGTCGATATTCTTGTATATACACACTTAGCAATCGATATTGAGTTTCTTCAAATCATTTACTTCACTTATTTAAGTTAATGAACCTTCTTTATCTTACTGAAGTGGATATAAAGCCATAACGGCAGTGCATTTGGAAGAATTCCACAATCTTATATTTAGGTATAAAGTCGATATTCTTGTATATACACACTTAGCAATTGATATTGAGTTTCTTCAAATCATTTACTTCACTTATTTAAGTTAATTAACCTTCTTCATCTTACTGAAGTGGATATAAAGCCATAACGGCAGTGCATTTGGAAGAATTCCACAATCTTATATTTGGGTACAAAGTCGATATTCTTGTATATACACACTTAGCAATCGATATTGAGTTTCTTCAAATCATTTACTTCACTTATTTAAGTTAATGAACCTTCTTTAGCTTACTGAAGCGGATATAAAGCCATAACGGCAGTGCATTTGGAAGAATTCCACAATCTTATATTTAGGTATAAAGTCGATATTCTTGTATATACACACTTAGCAATCGATATTGAGTTTCTTCAAATCATTTACTTCACTTATTTAAGTTAATTAACCTTCTTCATCTTACTGAAGTGGATATAAAGCCATAACGGCAGTGCATTTGGAAGAATTCCACAATCTTATATTTAGGTACAAAGTCGATATTCTTGTATATACACACTTAGCAATCGATATTGAGTTTCTTCTAAATCATTTACTTCACTTATTTAAGTTAATTAACCTTCTTCATCTTACTGAAGTGGATATAAAGTTATAACGGCAGTGCATTTGGAAGAATTCCACAATCTTATATTTGGGTACAAAGTCGATATTCTTGTATATACACATTTAGCAATCGATATTGAGTTTCTTCAAATCATTTACTTCACTTATTTAAGTTAATGAACCTTCTTTAGCTTACTGAAGCGGATATAAAGCCATAACGGCAGTGCATTTGGAAGAATTTCACCTTCTTATATTTAGGTATAAAGTCGATATTCTTGTATATACACTTTAAGCAATCGATATTGAGTTTCTTCAAATCATTTACTTCACTTATTTAAGTTAATTAACCTTCTTCATCTTACTTGAAGTGGATATAAAGTTATAACGGCAGTGCATTTGGAAGAATTCCCCAATCTTATATTTAGGTATAAAGTCGATTTTCTTGTATATACACACTTAGCAATCGATATTGAGTTGCTTCGTATCATTTACTTCACTTATTTAAGTTAATTAACCTTCTTCATCTTACTGAAGTGGATATAAAGTTATAACGGCAGTGCATTTGGAAGAATTCCACAATCTTATATTTGGGTACAAAGTCGATATTCTTGTATATACACACTTAGCAATCGATATTGAGTTTCTTCAAATCATTTACTTCACTTATTTAAGTTAATGAACCTTCTTTATCTTACTGAAGTGGATATAAAGCCATAACGGCAGTGCATTTGGAAGAATTCCACAATCTTATATTTAGGTATAAAGTCGATATTCTTGTATATACACATTTAGCAATCGATATTGAGTTTCTTCAAATCATTTACTTCACTTATTTAAGTTAATTAACCTTCTTCATCTTACTGAAGTGGATATAAAGTTATAACGGCAGTGCATTTGGAAGAATTCCACAATCTTATATTTAGGTATAAAGTCGATATTCTTGTATATACACACTTAGCAATCGATATTGAGTTTCTCTAAATCATTTACTTCACTTATTTAAGTTAATTAACCTTCTTCATCTTACTGAAGTGGATATAAAGTTATAACGGCAGTGCATTTGGAAGAATTCCACAATCTTATATTTGGGTACAAAGTCGATATTCTTGTATATACACATTTAGCAATCGATATTGAGTTTCTTCAAATCATTTACTTCACTTATTTAAGTTAATGAACCTTCTTTAGCTTACTGAAGCGGATATAAAGCCATAACGGCAGTGCATTTGGAAGAATTCCACAATCTTATATTTAGGTATAAAGTCGATATTCTTGTATATACACATTTAGCAATCGATATTGAGTTTCTTCAAATCATTTACTTCACTTATTTAAGTTAATTAACCTTCTTCATCTTACTGAAGTGGATATAAAGTTATAACGGCAGTGCATTTGGAAGAATTCCACAATCTTATATTTAGGTATAAAGTCGATATTCTTGTATATACACACTTAGCAATCGATATTGAGTTTCTTCTAAATCATTTACTTCACTTATTTAAGTTAATTAACCTTCTTCATCTTACTGAAGTGGATATAAAGTTATAACGGCAGTGCATTTGGAAGAATTCCACAATCTTATATTTGGGTATAAAGTCGATATTCTTGTATATACACACTTAGCAATCGATATTGAGTTTCTTCTAAATCATTTACTTCACTTATTTAAGTTAATTAACCTTCTTCATCTTACTGAAGTGGATATAAAGTTATAACGGCAGTGCATTTGGAAGAATTCCACAATCTTATATTTAGGTATAAAGTCGATATTCTTGTATATACACACTTAGCAATCGATATTGAGTTTCTTCAAATCATTTACTTCACTTATTTAAGTTAATTAACCTTCTTCATCTTACTGAAGTGGATATAAAGCCATAACGGCAGTGCATTTGGAAGAATTCCACTAATCTTATATTTAGGTATAAAGTCGATATTCTTGTATATACACACTTAGCAATCGATATTGAGTTTCTTCAAATCATTTACTTCACTTATTTAAGTTAATTAACCTTCTTCATCTTACTGAAGTGGATATAAAGTTATAACGGCAGTGCATTTGGAAGAATTCCACAATCTTATATTTAGGTATAAAGTCGATATTCTTGTATATACACACTTAGCAATCGATATTGAGTTTCTTCAAATCATTTACTTCACTTATTTAAGTTAATTAACCTTCTTCATCTTACTGAAGTGGATATAAAGCCATAACGGCAGTGCATTTGGAAGAATTCCACCTTCTTATATTTAGGTATAAAGTCGATATTCTTGTATATACACACTTAGCAATCGATATTGAGTTTGTTCAAATCATTTACTTCACTTATTTAAGTTAATTAACCTTCTTCATCTTACTGAAGTGGATATAAAGTTATAACGGCAGTGCATTTGGAAGAATTCCACAATCTTATATTTAGGTACAAAGTCGATATTCTTGTATATACACATTTAGCAATCGATATTGAGTTTCTTCAAATCATTTACTTCACTTATTTAAGTTAATGAACCTTCTTTATCTTACTGAAGTGGATATAAAGCCATAACGGCAGTGCATTTGGAAGAATTCCACCTTCTTATATTTAGGTATAAAGTCGATATTCTTGTATATACACACTTAGCAATCGATATTGAGTTTCTTCAAATCATTTACTTCACTTATTTAAGTTAATTAACCTTCTTCATCTTACTGAAGTGGATATAAAGTTATAACGGCAGTGCATTTGGAAGAATTCCACAATCTTATATTTGGGTACAAAGTCGATATTCTTGTATATACACATTTAGCAATCGATATTGAGTTTCTTCAAATCATTTACTTCACTTATTTAAGTTAATGAACCTTCTTTAGCTTACTGAAGCGG
>NW_026090055.1:0-23411 GCF_024586455.1 Bactrocera neohumeralis | reverse complement strand
GTAGTATCACGGTGGAAAATTTGACAGCACTTATGCGCGAGTCCTCTGTAAAGTGAAAAGTTGTCAGCGGCAAATCTAATTGTGACAAGATTGAGACATTTAGAACAGATTTGGCGTCAGTCAGTCCGTGCAATAGAGGAGACTTAAATGTCTTCTTCTTTCCCATGCAGTAATACTGTGTCCAGTGGTCCCGTGGGAAAGACATCAGATGGGAGTAGGTTAGGTTTAGCGAATTAAAGTCCCACACTCCGGCTTTCGATGCTTCCTCCTACTATAAAAAAAAAAACTGCAAACGACATTTGTCAAATATTAAAATACACACGTTCTTATGGATTATGTAGTTGTGAAGCTGCCTCAATAACTGTGTCCCTAAGAACGTATGTATTTTAATATTTGACAGATATCGTTTGCAGTCTGTCGCGTTCATTGTGTTCAGCACTTGTGTGATGATAGAAAATCCATGGTGTGTCGAAAACAATAAACGAATGGCCGCCGATTGTCACCGCTTCCCTTCCCGCTGTAACAGCTGTGCTCACAAACGTGCGTAAATATGTATGTATCGGGAGACCTGCACGAGTACTTCAGGCAACATGTTAGCAAGCGGCGATGCCGATGCGGCGAGTGCACACGCCAGCGTAACGGTACTTTGGCATCGTGGGCATCGGCATCAGGGTATCGGCATCGTGGCATCGCTGATTACTAACATGCGCTTCCAATTAGTATTGTGCGCGTCAAGAAGATGAGTTTACATTGATGGCTAGACTGGCAATGACAAATTTTGCGTATTCCAGCGTCTAGTGCAGCAAGAAAGATGTTTTAGTTTGGCAAACCGTATATTGTGAAGAAAGAAGAAATGTTTTGAAAGGAGAAAAATCTGGACGTCATTTTATTTTTATCTACAACAAAAAATTAAGTTCATATTAAATATTTTTTTATTTTTAATTCGTTGCTTATTTTGATCGAAAATAACGAGATATATTTAATTTATTTTTATTTATTGAATTAATTTATGTTGAGTTATGTTATGTTTTAGTGAATTAATTTATGTTTAAATGAAGATAATTTTATTAAGTTTTTCCTAATATAAGGTAAATAGAAAGAAAATCACAAGAATTTTCTTTTATATGTGTACATACTTCGTTTCATTTTTGCCATTGACGATACCAGATAGTAATCATTTGATGCCACGATGCCATGATGCCGCTGCGCAATGTTTCCTTCGCATCGTGGTAATCGTCGAAGTGTTAATAGTAACGTAATCATTAGTCGATGCCTACCTTTATTCGTGCAGGTCTCTGGTATGTATGTATACGTATGAGCGAGAATACATATTGACGCAGATTTTTTGCGAGTCACGGAAAAATATTTTCGAATGGACAAATATTATAAATCGACAACTGGCGTTGTTGCCACTTTTCTCACTTCTTTCTGTGAAGAAGCATTGGAAAGTTGTTCGGTTTATGATTTTAGCGTTTGCCATCGTCGCGAAAGGTCGCTTGTTGGTAAAAGCATGCTCGGGGAGATGTGAAGGTGGTCGCTTTTATGAATGAAGCGAGGTCGCTTGTGGAATTTGCGCCTGCGTTTATGAATGAAATCGTTTTCATTGTAAAATTTACTACATTTGTCCTTCGCCAATTTGGCTGCCATATTGACTTGTGATGCTTCTGTTATTTGAGACAATTGTTTTTGTAGAACATTGTTTCAATTTTTTGTTGGTGGCATATTCATATGTGTACGCATATGTATGTTTGTATGCTTGTGCATTATTTGTTCGGAAGTGTATACAAATATATGTACATACATATAAGTATAAATGAATGTATATGAACATGCAGATCAATCCGCGCACATGTAATATATTGATAAGTGATAAAAAATCATGATTTGAATTTCTGAATGCGCACGTGCGTATAGTACATGCAATCATATGAGCAGATAATAAGATTAATATGATAGACGATATATTTATATGTTGTTGTGATAAATTCAATTTCTATTACTAAGAAACTTAATACAAAAATATTTATATATATTATGTAAAACTCAAATAAAATTATTAAATATGCAAGTCGAAATTGACTGTAAATATTACTATGCATGCATTCATACAAAATTATACTCATAATTATTTTTACATGCCAATATGGAAATGGACGGCAAAATGCAAGAGCATACATATTTGCATACATTGCGATTGCCTGGTTCAAAGCAAAAATTGAAGCATGAAAATATCACAATGTTGTGGTTGGGAGTATCATCATGGGCATGCATATAGTACATATATTTATGTCTCTTCACATTCTTGAGTATATGAGACAGAGAACATAAAAAAATGTCTTTATGTTCTCATTTGTGTGTCATTGTTTTGTACACGCTGTTCAAAATGGAATAAAATATAAACGGAAAGCAAAACGAAATTCTTCGTTGGGAGCAGTGATGCCACTGAAAAATTTAATAAAATAAAGATAACCATTCATTAACATTTTAAATAAGTAGGTAACAAAAAAAATTTTAAAAATAAAGTTACTTTTTCAAAAAGTAATAAATTCGGTTTACACTTGCATTCAAAATAATAGCAAAATTATTATATTTATTTATTTATTTCAAAGAATTTTCATTTAAAACATAGTTCGATGCATAACAGATACAAAATAAATACAAGTTTAAAGATTACACAAACTTTACCAAAAATAATCAAATTTCAAAAACCCTCCAATAGAAATTACAAACTTTTTATTCAGAATTTTCAAGATTTCGGGAATGCAATTTGGCTTAAAAAACCCAAAATTCTAAAACTTAACGGTAGTTTTCAGCGACTTGAAACTTGCACTTAATTGCACATAAATTTTATGGGCATATTCAACAACTTTCTGAAAATTCTGAAATTCTTTTGTAAAGTTTGTGGAATTTTTTTTAAACTTTCATATATTTTCAAAGATTTTCTTTTGCAGCAGACCAAACATAATTTGGCTTGCGACTAGTGCACAGTTCTTTGGCCAGCATTATGTTATTAATAGTTTTTAAGCTGAGTTTATTTCTCAATTTCGTTTTTATCAGATTTAATTCAGAAAATTGCCGTTCAGCAGCTGCTGAGCTGTGCGGCAATGTTATTAAATTTTGTACCAAATTGGTCAAATCCTTAAAACAATGTTCGCCCATTCCATCTTTATGGTATGAAACTTGTTCCCAAAAAACTTCAATATCCATATCCCTTTTTAAATCGAGTTTGGAAAATCTCAATATTTTCCATTGCTGTACAATTACGTCCTCATCAAATTCAAATAAATTGGAAAATTGATACAACAAGGGCTCAATTTTTGTTTGATGATCAGATAAAACTCTGCTAGGCGTAATAATCGATAATAATTTTAGGTAATTTCTCGAAAAATCGAACCTTTTTTTTAATTTGCTGCAACAGCTTCAAATAAAAATTTAAAATGCTATTTTTTTAAAATGCTATTTTTTATTCTAACTGTATCAGAAAAGGATAGTTTATTTTTTTGCAAATGTTGTTCTGCCTTGGATCCAATACATATTTCTTCTATTGGTAAATAGTTTTCTTTTTCGTGGAAATTAATATTTTCTAATGATTCCAAATCGCTTACATATTCAATTTTCATGAAATTGCTTAATAATAATTTAAAAGTCGTGTCCAGATGAGAATATAAATAAGGCAAGCGAACTTTTTCCGATTGAAATTCCCTGTTGAGATCATTTATGATTTTGAAGACATATGATAAAAAAAGTAGGTTTTGATTTCAGGATCATTCATTTGCACTGCCATCTCATTGGCTTTGATTCCATTTACTTCCAACACAGAGTCTAAAAAATATAACTGTAATGGATTCCACTGTTCTATTATTCTGTTTATGACTGCTTCCAGTGAAAGCCATCTGGTTATGGAAATACCCAATATTTTATGTGGCTGCACCGAACAATAATCTTGAAAATCTTTAAATTCTTCAATTCTTTTTGGACTGTGTGCAAAAGATTTGTAAATATTAAGGCAAAATTGTTCAATTTGACCAGGCAGTATGCATACATTACACATACAAGCGATTGCCTGGTTGAAAGCAAAAATGTAAACAAGCAGAACGAAATTGTTTACATTCGTTGGGAGTGTAATCATGGACATGCCTACATATATTTCTGTTTCCTCATATTCTCTGCTTGTTCATACATGCCACGTTATCATATGCCGAAAATACATATATTTATTTCTCTTCATATTCTCTGTTTGAGTATGTGGAGAACTGTTAAAAATGTTAACATTTCACAGCGTGAATTATGTGGTTGTGAGGTGAATTCTTTACTATAAATCTAACAAATGTTCGCTGTCGAACCTGCACCTTCTCTATGCCTTAAGGGGTAATTTTTAAGGTGTCGTAAAAAAAGGCAATTAATATTTTTACGATCCATTTTTTATTAGTTATTTGTTAATTTTAGAAGAGTACAGAAAAAAATTAAAAACTAAAAAAGGTAACAAATTTCAAAACTTATGAGCTGACGAAGTGGGGGGTCTCTAAAAATTTCCACGTGACCATGCCCATGATTTCAACCCTCCTAGTTATCTGAAACTGTTTAATTTGCTGCCAAATTTGCAAATAAAAGCACTAATCACTTTCACTCTTGTTAAATAAAAATGCGTAAGGATGTAAAGTACACAATCTCTTTAACGTTTATTTACAACTCACGAAAAATACAATTGTATATTTGAAATGCGAGCACATATGTGCGGAACGAGTCAGATGGAACTCGCAAACCGGACCGCTGAGTAATCGTAGGAAGTATTTGCGGCGCCTCGCAGGATCTAAAGTTGAGTTGAATTGCTTGATGGTTTAAGTCCAATGGCAACTAGCTGAAACCGTGTGGAGACGACGTTCTTTGTTGAAAATGCAGCGCGAATAGTGATTTGCGAAATGTGTACACGAATTGTGTCGAACCAATTGTTTAGGACGAATTGTGTAAACGAATGTGCTGGAGACGGATGTTAAGGTGCGAATGTGTATATGGCGAATGTGTGTGTTGATGGGCGAGTTGCAGCTGACGAATTGAATAGCTTTCCCGCTGTCGCTTCCTTTTGTGAGTTGGGTTACGTACGAGAGTGGTGTGTTACATTGGTGTGGTGTTGTAATGTCATCAGCTGTGGTGAATTAAGCTGGCGTATTAGGATGCGCCAGTTTTACCGGATAGAGGGGATGGATGCTTAACTCATTTAAACAGAAACCAAAAAAAAGATTATTAATCCAGAATAATGTCGCAATGGTCGGAACTACGGAAAAGTGGGAAAATTTTTTTTTCGCAAAATGGCGACTGCATGAAAAAAAAAAATTTTATCACTTTTTCTGACTATTTCGAATTTTTTAAAAATAATAAAAATAAAAATTTGGGGATGGGGCTAGTTCCAAATAGACAAGCCTATAAAGAAGACTCTATAAAAATTTCAAGTAAACCTGAGAAATCGTGGGCATCGTTCCGAAAAACTCAGTTTTGAGAAAAACGCGTTTATAGTTTCGCGTAAAATGAAAAATGCCTATATCTCCGAAAATAATTTGAATTTGGAAAAATCCTCTTGTACACATATTCTTGAATAGTTAAACTTTGAAAATATAAAAAAATCGATTTTTTTTAAATTTCTAGACTAGAATACCCCCTTAAGTTCTCTGAGTAAGCTTCGTGTGTCCAATTCGTAAGCGTATATAAATTGGCGCCTAGGCCTTTTACATTGAATTTGGTATATCGGTGATGGAAATTTTTCCAATTAGCTGCCTTTTTTTGTTGTATGTATTGGGATATATAGTGTTGGAGGTCCTATTCGGACGATGGTGTGAAATAGATGGAAGGAGATTGGGCTATTAAATTGGCTGTTTTATCTGTAAGTTCGTTTTCCGTAATTCCTTGATGACTTGGCACCCAGAGGAGAATATTTTTTTTTTGCAACAATTATACTCCGAATTTGAATGAAGAATTAAGGGATGTCGATACGATTTTACCATCAGGTATATTTTTTACCATGAAGTATATATTTGAATAGCTTTGAGAATATTTTGCACTGTAAAAGTTCGTTTCGTGCTTTGGCAATGATAAAAATTCCATCGACCAGGCTCGTATCAATGCAGAATTTCAGGACGAGACGTCTAAACTCGAACAGCTGACTTCTAAGTTCCAATTAATTTAAGATTGAAGGAGTTTAAACTGCTTGTTCAAAAACTCAATAGCGATAATCAACAGATTTCAATAGAACCGCTTTTTTATTAATAAGATCGATAACTGTTAACTCTCTATCTGTTAGCGGTATTATCTAAAAAAAAAATATTTTTGAATGAAATTCAAAATCGTATAAAACAAATATGTTTCACCGAAATAGTGATGAGCGATATTTTACCACCGGTGATTTTTCCACTGTGATTGGAAAATGCAAATCGCAACTGCGATCACATTTTGCAAATAACAGTTAACTTCTATGAACTGTGATTTGCGATAGTAGTTAGAACCTGTAAACTGCGATAACAGTTCGATTTTGTGAATTTCCATTGCTGTTCATAATAAACTTGTGAAACTGTGATTTTTTAATAGTACACTACTTGCGATCACAATAGCAAATAGCAAAAAAAAAAAAACAGATTTCTTCAGGGTATTGTATATACATATGTATGCGTATATGCTATTTTTTGTAATAGCAGTTTGAAATTTTGAGTGTAATGTTCTCATAATTTTTAAGCATTAATTTGGTCTTGAAAATATTAATAGAGGGTATGCAGAACAGAAGAGGTGCAAACATTCTGATAGATTATGGAATTCCCGTCATTAGTTTTTCTTTGAAAATATTATTAGCGGGTGATCTAAACGCTGGCAATTCCCTGTGAGCAATATTTGAAACCATCATACCAACATACAAATGAACTAAGTGTCCGGTAGCCGAGCCGCACCAAAAGAGAGTTTGTCGCTAATAACGACAAAAGATCTCCGTTTAAACGTCGAATTAGTTGCGGTCGCAATAGCATTATATTATCACAGAATTTTAAGAACTCCGAAACTCCTATATACTTGAGCTGAGTTTTAGATAGTGCTGGACACAGACATAGCAGGTATTCCAGCGTCTCTATTATTAACATCTCTGATTTTTCTACATGTATCGACAACACTTTTGCCCATCCAACTCGTATCTGATGCCAGCAGGTTGTACCTGTCAAGGTGCTAACAGTTTTCGAGTCCGTGTGAGTAGAAGCAAGCGAGTTTTCCGAAGGGGTCTTGCACATGATCTTGGTGGTCCTGCATGCATTCCATATCGCCCTGATCCGCCTGTCAGCTCTTTCGGAAACTTCGTTGCATATCGTTTTTAGCGACTTTCGTATTTCTTGTACTTGTTCGGTAGCCAGACGGATAGGACTTTGGCAATCTCATCAACAGTTTTATTTGCCGAAATTCCCTTGTGGCCTGGAACCCAGTAAATATGCAGGCACTGCAGCCACTGCATCTACTCCCTCCCTGCTTCTGAGAACATTCTCTTACGTAATGGCTTCAGTGCCACCCACCCCCTTTTAGTGTGACTTGGAAGCTTCTCTCCTAAAAAAGAGTGTCGGTATGAGGACTAATTTGTCGAGTATCTCCCTACTTATTGAGCTATGCCCGAAGGTCCTTGTAGAGAATTCACTTAATGCAGCCAATCTTGCAGTTGATTTTGTCGCAGAGCTTTCCACTCAATCGACATTGCAATTGATGGTATGGTGAGTAACCTTTCTAGTGCCGCCGTTGGAGTGCTTCTTAATGCAGAATATAGCGAGTCGCTGAACGTGTTACATCGGTTTCCAATATGAAATTTTGTTCATAGCGGTCCATCACACCAGAGCATCATAAAGTAAGATTGGCTTGACCAATGCATGAGGCCATATGATGGGCCCCAAGTGGATCTTAGCATTTTCTTACATGCGTATCTCTCTCCTATATATTGTGTTTCCATATCAGCTTACTGTTCAAAATTACTCCCAGGTATAAGGTAAGCTTCTTAATCGTTAATTCACTTCCATTAAGTCTCGGAAGTTTCTATAGCGGGAAACACCGCTCCTTGTACCATATCCGTTTTATTAGCATTTATCTCTAAGTTGGCCGATATCGCCCATCGGTGTATGACGCCCAGAGAATTCTCCAACACATTACTGATTTTATTTCCCGATTGCATTATTGGAGACATTGTTGAATGCTCCACTTATGTAAAGAAAGACATCAAAAGCAAATTCCTTATGCTCTAGGGCTTTTTCTATATTTAAGGTTAGCAAGTGAAGTACAGTCTCTTTGGATCTATCCCTCGTATAGGCGTGATGTGCTTTCAATATAGTTGCTTTTATCATATACATATAGGCGTCTAGAATTTATTCAAATGTGGTCAGAAAGAATATGGTTAGACTTATAAGTCTGTATTATTTCGAATAAAGGAGGACTCCTTTTCTCACTTTCGGCACGAATACGACTCTCGCCAAAGTCTCCAAAGGAAAGGTACAGCAGTTAAGCTTCGAACATCCTTCGTTTATTATGTTCACGTAAGTTCTACCGGAAAACCGGAGGATGGATGTCATGTGTAGAAGTTCACGCAAGTGAGGAAAGTTCTCTGATCGCCATTCACTTGGGGGTGGCCAGAAACGATTCTTTTACACATGGCTCAAGCAGCTCACTACTTCCGGTCTTTGACCAAG
Organism: Bactrocera neohumeralis; assembly: GCF_024586455.1. NCBI lineage: Eukaryota > Metazoa > Arthropoda > Insecta > Diptera > Tephritidae > Bactrocera > Bactrocera neohumeralis. The sequence goes on along the minus strand of NW_026090055.1, from coordinate 14,721 downwards.
TATCCTCTGGGTAGCCTAAGAACATCCGTTCGAAGGCGAGCTAAAGTGAGAAGGCGAAACATTCCCTACAAGGGTTGTGCGCTGGGCTTGGGACCCGCCACGTAAAAAACAATACCAATGAAAACGTTAAAACAGCCTCGGATGAGAGACCCCCCTTTTGATGACGACCATGGCAAACGGAATAAGGACTACGATTTAAGGGCATGCACCTGGAATGTCCGGACCCTTAATTGGGAAGGTGCCGCTGCCCAGCTGGTTGATGTCCTCGCAAAAATAAAGGCTGACATCACCGCCGTCCAAGAAATGCGATGGACGGGACAAGGACAGAGACGAGTAGGTCCTTGTGACATTTACTACAGTGGCCATATAAAGGAGCGCAAGTTTGGTGTTGGATTCGTGGTGGGAGAGAGACTCCGTCGCCGAGTACTGTCATTCACTCCGGTGAATGAACGTCTAGCCACAATCCGCATCAAAGCGAGGTTCTTCAACATATCGCTGATTTGCGCCCACGCCCCGACGGAAGAGAAGGACGATGTGACCAAAGATGCCTTCTATGAGCGCTTGGAGCGCGCTTATGAGAGCTGCCCCCGCCACGATGTCAAAATCGTGCTTGGCGACTTTAACGCCAGGGTGGGCAAAGAAGGTATATTTGGCACTACGGTCGGTAAATTCAGCCTCCACGACGAAACATCCCCAAATGGGTTGAGGCTGATTGACTTCGCCGGGGCCCGAAATATGGTTATCTGTAGTACTAGATTCCAGCACAAGAAGATTCATCAAGCTACCTGGCTGTCTCCGGGTCGAAAAACTACCAACCAGATCGATCATGTTGTGATAGATGGAAGACACGTCTCCAGTGTTTTAGATGTGCGTGCGCTCCGAGGTCCTAACATCGACTCGGACCACTATCTTGTTGCAGCTAAGATTCGCACTCGCCTCTGTGCAGCAAAAAACGCACGCCAACAAACACAAGGAAGGTTCGACGTCGAAAAGCTGCAATCACAACAGACAGCCGAACGATTCTCTACTCGGCTTGCACTCCTGCTCTCTGAGAGCACTCGTCAACAACTCGGTATAAGGGAGCTGTGGGACGGCATTTCAAACTCCTTACGTACAGCTGCAACCGAAACCATTGGTTTTCGGAAAGTGCAAAAGAACAGCTGGTACGACGAAGAGTGCCGTGTCGCAGCGGAGAGAAAACAGGCTGCCTACCTCGCAACGTTACGATCGACCACTACACGTGCGGGATGGGATAGATACCGAGAATGGAAGAGGGAAGCGAGACGCATCTGCAGACAGAAGAAGAAAGAGGCCGAAATGCGTGAGTACGAAGAGCTTGATAAGCTGGCCGACAGGGGTAATGCTCGAAAATTCTACGAAAAAATGCGGCGGCTTACAGAAGGTTTCAAGACCGGAGCATACTCTTGTAGGACCCCCAAAGGTGATCTAGTCACTGATGCCCAGAGCATAGTTAAATTATGGAGGGAACACTTCTCCAGCCTGCTGAATGGCAGTGAACGCACAACACCAGGAGAAGGAGAACCCGATTCCCCAATCGATGACGATGGAGCAGACGTTCCATTACCCGACCATGAAGAAGTTCGAATAGCAATTGCCCGCCTCAAGAACAACAAAGCGGCAGGGGCCGACGGACTACCGGCCGAGCTATTCAAACACGGCGGCGAAGAACTAATAGGGAGCATGCATCAGCTTCTTTGTAAAATATGGTCGGACGAGAGCATGCCCAACGATTGGAATTTAAGTGTGCTATGCCCAATCCATAAAAAAGGAGACCCCACAATCTGCGCCAACTACCGTGGGATTAGCCTCCTCAACATCGCATATAAGGTTCTATCGAGCGTATTGTGTGAAAGATTAAAGCCCACCGTCAACAAACTGATTGGACCTTATCAGTGTGGCTTCAGACCTGGAAAATCAACAACCGACCAGATATTCACCATGCGCCAAATCTTGGAAAAGACCCGTGAAAGGAGAATCGACACACACCACCTCTTCGTCGATTTCAAAGCTGCTTTCGACAGCACGAAAAGGAGCTGCCTTTATGCCGCGATGTCTGAATTTGGTATCCCCGCAAAACTAATACGGCTGTGTAAACTGACGTTGAACAACACGAAAAGCTCCGTCAGGATCGGGAAGGACCTCTCCGAGCCGTTCGATACCAAACGAGGTTTCAGACAAGGCGACTCCCTATCGTGCGACTTCTTCAACCTGCTCCTGGAGAAAATAGTTCGAGCTGCAGAACTAAACAGAGAAGGTACCATCTTCTATAAGAGTGTACAGCTGTTGGCGTATGCCGACGATATTGATATCATCGGCCTCAACACCCGCGCCGTTAGTTCTGCTTTCTCTAGGCTGGACAAGGAAGCACAGAAAATGGGTCTGGTAGTGAACGAGGGCAAAACGAAATATCTCCTGTCATCAAACAAACAGTCGTCGCACTCGCGACTTGGCTCTCACGTCACTGTTGACAGTCATAACTTTGAAGTTGTAGATAATTTCGTCTATTTAGGAACCAGCATCAACACCACTAATAATGTCAGCCTGGAAATCCAACGCAGGATTGCTCTTGCCAACAGGTGCTACTTCGGACTAAGTAGGCAATTGAAAAGTAAAGTCCTCTCTCGACGAACAAAAGCAAAACTCTATAAGTCGCTCATAATTCCCGTCCTGCTATATGGTGCAGAGGCTTGGGCGATGACAGCAACCGATGAGTCGACGTTACGAGTTTTCGAGAGAAAAATTCTGCGAAAGATTTATGGTCCTTTGCGCATTGGCCACGGCGAATATCGCATCCGATGGAACGATGAGCTGTACGAGATATATGACGACATTGACATAGTTCAGCGAATTAAAAGACAGCGGCTACGCTGGCTAGGTCATGTTGTCCGGATGGATGAAAACACTCCAGCTCTGAAAGTATTCGAAGCAGTACCCGCCGGGGGAAGCAGAGGAAGAGGAAGACCTCCACTCCGTTGGAAGGACCAAGTGGAGAAGGACCTGGCTTCGCTTGGAATATCCAATTGGCGCCACGCAGCGAAAAGAAGAAACGACTGGCGCGCTGTTGTTAACTCGGCTATAATCGCGTAAGCGGTGTCTACGCCAATTAAGAAGAAGAAGAAGTTCTACCGGAAAATACCGTCCATACCAGGGGTATAAACGGTTCGAAACCGTTGATTGACCAAAGCATTTTGTATTTTGGAGATCTACAGCGTCTATGCACCCTTGAAAACGATTCCTTACTGCATCCAGTCCTCAGAAGCTCTTCGACGACTCCCTATCGGCTTTAAGAATTTATTTTTTGTAACCTTTAAGTGCGTCTTTGTACTCTCCCCAACAGAACTCTTCATCGGCTAGTTTGAAGAGCTCCTTGCTCTAACAAGGTAGCCTCGATACACCATTTGCAAGTATTGGAAGGCACGTGATGTTATATGTTATGTTAGTCCGAAATCGAGTCACATTTCTCTAGTCTACTTAAATTCCCTATCACTATCTTCATACACCCTCTCATTTCCCCCTGTTGTTGTTGTTGTAGCGGCAGAATTCTTTTCCTAGGTTGGTATAACTGTCCTTAATTAAGATGCTAAAATTTAACGCAATCTGTCAACCAGTATGTTTACAGCAGCTGTTTATGTCAGTCGACCAGTAAAGTTTGTCGAATTTTAAAATTTAAATCAACGTATTTGTGTTAAATTTTGGCCAAACACTCAACAAAGATCATTAAGCAAGCACCGTATTCACCTGATATGAACCCCTGTGACTTTTACCTTTCTCCTGAAATATCCACTTCGGGGAACACGCTCCGACTTAATTGAAGACACAAAAACAAATTCGATGCGCGAGCTGAAGGCCATCCCGGAAAGTGCCTATAAAAAATGTTTTGACGAAGAAGCGTTGGCACATGTGCATCGCTTTAAATGGAATATAGATCCCAGGTAGTATTCTTAAGATTTCTGAAGGTTACATTTTTATTGAGGACTCAGAATTTTACTTGGAATCTGACATACCTAGGGGCAGAAAACGAGGCACTTCCCAACCCTCGACTGTGATTATTTTGGCTCCTTACCGGAAGTGGTAACCTTCAGTGCATCATCCGGTTTTACCTTGTGAGGTATCGCAACCTACGCCTTCGGTATGGACTAAATGCAATTGCGGTCCACTATTTCCATAACTACTCCCTCCCACAGGCCTTGAAGCTTCGCAACTTGTCGTCCTTGCATTTTAATATCATGACCCCATTGAGCTAGCCGGCACTAACGAAAGTTAACATAGGGGTGCACGGGTCTCCATCTCACCATGCAAAAAGCCTCTTGGCTATCTCGCTGTCCGACGCTACCGCCCGTTGAGGGATTCTATTGATCCAGTCTGACCTTTGGCCTTACTGCTTCGTCCTTTTCCTCGACCTTCTCGCTAGAAACGTTGCTTGACTTTCAACGGACCTTTGCCTTTTGGATGCAATTCCTTCCTCGATCTGTTTTGCGAATCTCGGAATCGAGGATTTGAATTGCGGCCTCGATGAATAATATACTCGGCTTTCTTTCATTAATTGGGCTATAGCCCAATTATCTTCCCTCTTCGTCCGGTTGGTCTTACAACTAAGCCTTTCGTGGACTTTCACCACTGCTTTGTAGGTCGCTTTTGCTTTCAACACCTCCTTACTGGGTTACGCCCTCGGCCTAGTCTTTATCACCGACATAGTACTTTTGGCATATCCCGGAGAGCTCAAAAGATCTTCCTCTTCCATTGGGTTTTCGCTTGAAACTGAGTTTTCACAGACTGTAGTACCTCTACATTGCAAATCGGTTTGGCAGTAGCACTGTAACTACTGTGAACTATGTGAAAATATAGCAACGATTTGGTTTCGTCGGCCTAGTGCAACACATGGTCCGCCAAGAATTTTATATTTCTCGACATAAGCCCTAAATAAAGACGTGAATTTTCATTTGCAGGATCCGCATTATGCATAAGCAAAAGATGCGAACACAGAGTCAGAGATATCGATATCATCGGCGTACGCCAGCAGCTGTACACTCTTATAGAAGAAGGTACCGTCTCAATTTAGTTCTGCAACTCGAATCATTTTCTCCAAGAGTAGATTAAAGAAGTCACACAAAAGGGAGTCGCCTTGTTTGAAACCTCGTTTGGTATCGAAAGGCTCGGAGAGATCCTTCCCTGGTATTTCCTAACGTCAGTTTACACAACCGTATTAGTTTTGCAGAGATACCAATTTCAGACATCGCGGCATAGAGACAGCTCCTTTTCGTGCTGTCAAAGACAGCATTGAAATCGACGAAGAGGTAGTGTGTGTCAATTCTCTTTTCACGGGTCTTTTCCAAGATTTGGTGAATATCTGGTCGGTTGTTGATTTTCCACAATTTAATAATTTAACGCAACTTTTTGTCCCTATCACCAGTTCTATTTTAAAATAAACCATAATATAATAGTATAAGGTTATAAAACACAATATTTAATAATCATTTTAACTAATTATTGGTTAAGTTTATTTGCAAATTAAGAAAATATACAATTATGTTAATGGCGGTTTATAGCTTGCATTATGTTGTCGGTTGATGCCAATTTAAGAGCATTTATAATTTTACTTAAGTTTTCTTCATTGTAACATTTGCGCTGTAAGCTAGATACCACCGGTAGTTGCTCTCGATTTGGCATCGTAATAGTTACATTGTGGATCAGACCCTAAAATGCAAAAAATATTATCTATTATGTTTATGTTATTATGATAAATTGCAACGAAAATAATTAGAGTACATACTTTTTCCACTTGTACATTAAGAACCATTTTATGTTCTTTATCCTGATCTTTTAAGAATATCTCCTTTTCAACTGAAAACTTTGGTGTTTTACCATATATCCACTCCCAAGATTTGAATTCTGTTCTTAAGTTACCAATTCCTGGGAACCATTTTTCTGTAGGATTGATAAGCTGGAAACCACGTTGTTTCATAATTTGTTGATTTCCGCCATCTCTCAACTCTGTAGCAAAAGTTCTTAAGTATTCATAACCAACTGAAGATATTAACTGCGATGTATTGACATTGCGATTTATTTCACATAAATTTTTAATTGGGGAGCGAACTGAATGCGTAGAATTGCTAATATAATTAACCTGAAAATATGTAAATAATTACAATAATTTTTATATATTTTCTAACCGAAATAATATATTCCTACCGTAGGATTATATTTATAAAATATAATTATGTAAACATATTTTAACAAAACAAGGAGGAACAGTTAAATTTGAGACATTTTATACTCTCGAAATTTTCAAAGTTAAAAGCTTCGCACTATATTTTCAGATGAGACAAAGGAAGTGCTAAGTTCGGGTGTTAGAAAATTTTATACAATGTCGGGGAAATCCAATCACAGTTAGTATTTTTTAACTTATATTCTACTATAGGACGTAGCCTCCCTTTGTTTCATTAATACACTTTGCATTACGTTCTAGATTATATATAAAATGTATATTCATATATAATACCTTACAAATATTTTCCGAAGATTTGAAGTTGGTTTGGCAACTAGTTTTGGAGATATGTATGACCGTGTTTGTAAGAATTTTTCAACTTAGTGTAATTGGTTCCCAAAACTTTATATGCGTGTTTCCAAACCAATTTATTTAGAATTGCTGATCACTGTAGCTCGAAAACCGCTCGGTAGATCTAAAATGCATAAATTTTCTTCTAAGAATTAACTGTTGGTTTTGTTTAGAAATTATTAATAAAAATAATTTTTTTGGTCCGATTTAATTTTAATTTTAGATTTACTTTAATATAAAAAACTGATACAAAATTGATAATTGAATTGAAATTGAAATGGAGAGTGAAATGATGAGACGTGCTTGCAGTCGTGATGATGCGCCAAGAAGAAAGAAAAATGGCGATTCGTCAAGCTGACAACTAATCCAGTTTTCGAGTTGCCATATCTATAATTTTTGCAGAGTTGAATTTGGGGTTGCCACATCACTTCCCCCTATGCGCGAAGACGAAAGCGTACTCGACGACCAAATTTTGTTTGGTACTCTTTATGTTGAACTGTTTGATTCGACGGGGTTTGGTAATCCTCAGCGACGAAAGCTGCTTTTAACCGGTCGTTGGCATTGTGCGTATGTTTTTCGGCAATGAACTGGCCAGGTAATCGAAGTGTATTTCCATAAACCATCTCTGCGGGTGTCGCTCTTAAATCATCTTTCCATGAGGAACGAAAACCTAAAAGGATGAGTGGGAGATCTTCGACCCAGTTGTTTGTCATATAGCGTTTTATCGCTGCTTTTAATGATCTGTGTCATCGCTCTATAATCCCGTTTGACGCAGGGTGATACGTAGTGGTGCGTAAAAGCTTGATGCCTAAAAGTCTGGAAAGTTCTCTGAGTAGCGTAGATTCAAATTGTCTACCTTGATCCGTTGTTACTCTACTCGGTACTCCAAATCTAGCGATCCAGTGCGTGTAGAAATTGAAAGCAATGGTCTCTGTTGTCCTGTCTTTGAGCGGGAGTGCCTCTAACCATCGGGAATAACGATCGACTATTGTCAAACAGTATCGATAACCCTTGCAAGGTGGTAATGGTCCGGCGATAACGTGAATGTCGACAACGGTGCTCTGTTGTGGCGCTGCACTTTAGCTCTTTGGCATGGGATGCACTGCCTGGACCATAACGGGCAATCTTTTCGGAGACTCGGCCACACAAATTTTTCTGCAATCAATTTAGTTGTTTTAGCGGCGCCAGTGTGTGTCATGCTATGTATGGAGTCGAAAGCTGTTCTGCGAAACGAAGGAGTTAAGTACGGTCGGACTTGGCTGGTGCTTACGTCACAAAAGATGTCTACAGGTAGGTTTGATTAATAGGCTGGTATTCGAGTCTTGTAAGTTTTTGTTACCGAATGTCTGTTGTGAATTTTGCGATAAATTCCGAATGACGCATTTGACGCTGAGATGGTGAGGATGAAAAATTCTCTTCCTTCTAGCATATGTTGAAAATATTAGACTGCTTTGTATGCCGCTAATAGTTCACGATCGTAAGTGCTGTATCGTGTTTGTGTTTTGGTAAGGCGTTCGGAATAAAAACCTAGTGGTTGCCACTGGTCGTTGTCGTTTTGTAGTACAGCTCCTACCTCAGCTCCAGATGCATCCACCGTCAAACTGAGTTGCGCCCTGGGTTTTGGGTAAGCGAGTAAAGTTGCTTTGCATAAGTCGTTTTTGCATTGTTGAAATGCCTCCTTTGCTTCAACTGTCCAATCAACTGGCGATGTGTCGTTTTTCTTGCTCCCTTTTTTGAGGTTGAATAATGTCATTTGCCTTTCTGCGGCGCAAGGGCGAAAAAAGTTTACCATACCGAGAAAGCGTCGCAAATCAAATGCTCTAGAAGGTAGGTTGAAATTTTGAATTGCCCGTACTCGTTCTTCTGGGGGCGAAATTCTACTGTAGTTTATTTTGAAGCCTAAAAATTTAACTTGCGGCTGACCTAGTATGCATTTCGAACGGTTGATGACAAGGCCGTACTCGCGTAGCTGTTTAAATACTAATTGTAGATGATGACGATGTTGATTCATATCCTTCGATGATATCAAAATATCATCGAGGTATGGCCAGGCGAAGTCGTATTCACGGAAGATGTGATCCATGAATCTTTGGAACGTTTGACTGGCATTCCTTAAACCAAAGCACATAAACGGAAATTCAAACATGCCAAATGGCGTTGTAATTGCAGTCTTTGGTATGTCGTTCGGCTCCACAGGTGGTAGCCCCGACGCAGATCAAGTGTGGGAAAAATTTTGCAACCGTGCAGGGAATGAGTGAAGTCGTGCAGGTGTGGCGGGGGTACCTGTCAGGCTCGGTGACGACGTTTAGTCGCCTGAAATCGCCACAAGGCCCCCACTCGCCGTTTTTCTTCTTTGTCATGTGCAGCGGGCTTGCCCATGGGCTGCGCGATGGACGACCGATGCCTGCGTTCAGCAAGAGTTGTATCTCGGCTTCTAACTTCCCGGGAGATAAGCGTCTCGGTTTAGAGAAGACTGGTGGTGCTTTGGTGACGATATGGTGCGTGACAAAGCGTTGTGTTTTTTTGACTGAAGACTTTTCCATCGTGATGTCTTCGAATTCCCTCAATAAATCGTGGAACGGCTGATAATCTTTAGTGTAAGACAAATTGGAAACTACCTTTTTATTTGTTGATATTGAACACAGTCTGCTGGTGTTTGTGACGTCGTCGATGAGTTTGCGTTGCCGTAGGTTGACTGCTACGATGATGGCTTGTGACACATCGGCAATGATGAAATTTCAGGAATATTGGCGGCGTAGACCCAGATTGAGGAACATAGTTTTTCCGCCGTAAGTTTTTATGGTGGACTTGTTTGCTGCGTAGAGGTAGTTGCTTTTTTTCGGGCATCTACGTTGTTGTTGCGTCGGTAGAATTACGCTGACTTCAGCTCCCGTGCCGATGAGGAAGTTTATTGCGAATTTTTTGTCTCGAACGATTAAGCGGCGGTTTTTATTGTTGAGCCTGCCGCCGACCGTCATTGACGGCAGACTAGTTAGTTCAACTTTTTTACGCAAGGGCTACGACATTTTTTGGTATTGTTACCAAATTTATGGTGGTACCAGCATAAACCACTCGAATTGTTGTTTTGCATACCGGAACGTGACGGAGGACGGCTTCTGCTGCGACTTCTAGGCCGACGATTTATGTTCGCCTTTATTGAGGCTATCTCCTTTGTGATTTCGGCTAGCTGCTGCTCGATGCTGGATTGATTGCGAGTTGCTGTATCTTGAGTTTCGACCACGTGTACTTGTGGGGTGTCGCTAACCTCACATATTTTGTCCGCGAGCTGGGCAACTTTGTCGGGCGGTTCGTTGCTGATGGAAATTATTAGTCGCATGGTGGAAGGTAACCGACTCATCCAAATGGACTTTAGTATATTATCGTTAATCTCGCTGCCGGCTAGACTTCGCATTTCGCGCAAGAGCTGTGATGGACGCATATCACCGAGCTCTTGTTCCTGCAGTAGCTTTTTTACACGTTTTTGCTCCAAGTCAGCGAATTGTGTTATTATACAATTTTTTAGCGTGATATACAGTTCACTGTTCGGTGGATTAAGAATTATGTCGCTTATTTTGGCTAGCACGTTGCTTTCGATCGCGGCCACGACGGTGTGGTACTTTGTTTTGTCGCTCGTTATGCCTGCAGCAATGAATTGCGACTCGACCTGCGCCATCCACTGTTCTGGCTTTGCGTGCCAGAATGGTGGGATCCTGATGGAAACTTTGGTCACTTCCACGTTGCAGGTTTGGATGTCCTCTGCCCATTGGCCCCGTTGCTGCAAATTCTGTGTTACCTGGTTAACCGCTTCTTCTTCCGTCTTTTTTTTTTGTCGGGGTCACCAATACGTGGGATGTCCACAATAATTTTAGATTTATTTTAATATAAAAAACTGATAACAAATTGATAACTGAATTTAAATTGAAATGGAGAGTGAAATGATGAGACGTGCTTGCAGTCGTGATGATGCGCCAAGAAGAAGGAAAAATGGCGGTTCGTCAAGCTGACAACTTATCCAGTTTTCGAGTTGCCATATCTATAATTGTTGCAGAGTTGAATTTGGGGTTGCCACATTACTTTGCGGTTGTCATTTTGACCGGTTAGGTATAAATAGGTATACTTCAATCGCTGGTATATCTAGTGTTAATGTTCACAAAACGCCTAGCTATCGTCCCTACTAGATTCATAATTTTTTATAATTTATTGACAATGTTATGACAAAATTTATGTAAAAAACATGGGACAAATAATAAAAAAAAGAAAAAACGTTAATTACTTTTCTATTTATCAACATTTTTTCATGATTCTAGTAGTAACGATAACCATTCGCGTACTTTTTAAGAATAAATTGGGTTTTTGTGTTTCACATGATCCAAACATGAAAAATCGTGCCCGCCAGTGAAAAAACGCATCTCATTCACCCAGCTATTTCTCCGACAGAAGTCATCAAAAAATTCCGAAAAAATTTGTTTTTACACTCCATGATATACCTCATGATATGTGAAAAAAGTTCTATTGTAGAATAAAAATTTCTATGAAAAACAATGTCAAAAAACAGCCCAGATTACCCTACTGACCCCTTAATGAATCTCCAAAAATTGGTGATGTTTACTGTTCATCACTCGTTAAGGAGCGGTTAGAAAAGGATCAACACAAACCAACCGTATACCTTAAACATTTTTAATTGTTTTCAAATTTATAAAATAATTTATAAGCAGAAAAAATTATTTGATAATTCTTTATTACAATCTACATACTTTGGCTTGTGTTTGAACCAATTTTCAAAGGACTCTTGCCAATAGCGTTCTGAACGCATCAACCGCCTCTTCAGGTGTCGATAAGCGTTGTAGTGATATGGTTGCGGCATGTTCAATTTTTGCAAAAAAAAAAAATAGGCAACTGTTTGCTTGGATGTGTTTCGTAGTCGAACAGTTTTTGTTAGATTAGGCTCATTTTGAAACATCCATACAATCAACTGCTGTTTATTTAAGGGCTCACATGTATAAATCCATGATTTATCATCTGTCACGTTGTCATAGACGTGTTTTGAAGCACCGTTATGGTGTTTTTTAACATTACCCTGGACCAAACGACAAATGTTTATGCAATTTTGAATGTATTTTGGCCCCGCTAATGCCCATAGCATTCTCAATCCCGATCTTACAATATCAGTTTGCGCACAGCATCAATAGTTTCCGAAACAAGAACGTCTTGGAGAGATCTATGACCTCGATTGGATTCACTATACCTCTGATAAACACTGGTATTTGGAGCTTTATTGCCAAAAGTTGAATTAAGTTAAAAATATGATAGGCAACTTACGTCTTTGGTATCTTATTAAATCATACTATAAGGCACACTAGAAACTAACTTAGGTTCATTCACTTTTTTTAGTAACCGATATACATATTTTTACCAATTCAACTAGCTCAAATCACTATTTTCATGACAATGGTGTCATAATTTCTACTACATACTTACGACATAATATAATATTAATCGAAATATTCTCACATCATTATGTTAGGTCATATGTGATACATATAATAGGGGTTAAAATTCAGAATAGAGAGGCTAACATGGGTATGTTCGGATAGAGGGGGTTCTTCAGATTAAGAAAGTATATACACACTGACTCACACTATACATGGGACACCCCAAAACTATTTGATTTTGTAACTTAGAATAAAAATAGTAAGCAGAGTATGTTAATATTCACCAAAATTCCTTTTAATTTCAAATCCTACATAAAAGAAAAAAAGAAAAACAACCACAGTTTATGTTATAGTAACAACCAAATTAATATATTTACATTTATTGTGCGTTCAATAGTACTCACGCTTGAAATGAGAGAGTTATCACGTCGCGCCATAGTATTGTCATTTTGTCCGAAAACTACACTCAAATGAAAATGCTTTTCTTAGTTTATTAACTGGCAACAGAATAAGGTTATCAACGACTCAAATTAAAAAATGACTTGCACTACAATTGAAGAAAGGAACATTATTATTAATAATTACGAAAATAATAAATTCATATGTGAAATAGACGAAATTGTTGACAAAAAAATCTACTGTAATCTACATTAATCAAGGCTTTAAAAAAAAAACTCGTACTTTATATGTAATAAAATATCTGACAGAAGTACAAAACGAAAAATTGACGGCCAAAATGGCCGGTTTTTGTTGCGAATGATCAAAAATAACCCATATACGCGTATGTCTGTTGTAGCCATAAACTAAAGGAAGAAAAGAAAGTTGAAGTAAGTGCGGAAACAGTTCGTCGATTGCTTACACAAAATAAACTTAACGCTAGAAATGTTAAATATTCCTCCTGACGAAAATATTGAAATCCCCGTCAATATTTCAAAACCAGTAAATCCTAAAGACAATGCTACACAAGGGAGCTATGCAAACGTGGTGAAAGGAAATACTGCACAAATGCATTTGCCCCAAAACCAACCAAATAGAAGCGTTGAAACTATGATTTTCCACCTTACCCAATGTATGAGACAATTCATGGCTTCAATGTAAAATATGATTCAAGAGATAATCAAATCACAAAACCAAATGTTGCAAACTTTTTTAAGTAAAAAGTTAGTGTATTGAACATTTGTTTATGGAATGCTAACGGTGTTAACGAACATAAATTGGAACTTACTAGATTTCTGGAGGAAAATAATATTGATGTAATGCTATTACAATTACGAATAAAAACAATGTCTCTATACCTGGTATTATACTCTAAGTTACAAATCACCCAGATGGAAAGGCACATGGTGGAACAGCAGTGTTGGTTAAAAAAACGATTAAGTCACTACGAATTAGAATCTCATGCTACAGCGCAGTTACAAGCTACATCAATATTTATAAAAAATCGCTGCGGGGACTTAAAACTGATGGCCATATACTGCCCACCTCGATTTAAAATTACAGACACTCAATTTAAAGACTTTTTTGGAACACTGGGTCATAGATTTCTAGCAGGTGGATATTACAATGCAAAACACACGACTAATTAATTCGAAAGGACGACAGCTATATCACACTATTATAAATAGGCACAATAACCTTGACATAATATCTTCGGGTAAGCCGACATATTGGCTTAGTGATAGTAATAAAATACCAGATTTAATTAATTTTGCTGTAATCAAAAATATAGATAAATCGCACATAGCAGTTGATACAAGTACTGATTTATCTTCTGATCACTCTCCTGAAAAGATAATGTGAACAACCCAAATTCGTTAAACCGAAAGTGGGTCTAACATCTTATAAAATAAAATGGGTAAAATATAAAAAATAAGCTAATAAGTTAATATTGAGTATAAAATAAATACAGGAAGAGATATTGACGAAAGCATAAGAGAACTCAATGATATAAGAACCAGCGCAGCTGTCTTAGCAACACCAAACAAAAGCCATAATCCGCTTGGTTTCAGAAAAATCTTTAATAAAGATATAGAAATGCTTGTAAATGAAAAAAGGCGTGCAAGACGTGAATGGCAGATAAATCGCTCCCCTTCCACTCAGCTTCAATTGAAAGCTGCTATACGTAAATTTAAAAAAGCGCTCAAACGTGAGGAAGAATTGAACACCGAAATGTATAGTATATAAAGAAGCTGTGTCCAAATTCAAACAAGCAAAATTCCCTTTGGAAAGCCCAAAAGTCCATGAAGCCACCAACTGACTCCAACATGCCAACACGAGACTTGGGTGGAAATTGGGCTCGAAGTGACGAGGAAAAGGCTAATTGTTTTGCAAATCACCTAGAAAAGGTATTTCAACCCAATTTGCCAAAGAACAACTTTAAACTGTCAATCTTACCCAACACAGCTAAAGAGTCGCTCGAGTATCTTAAAACTTCACCTTCTGAAATTATTGGTATTATCAAAGAACTTAATCCAAAAAAGGCGGCGGGACATGATAATATTTCCCCAAAAATGCTAATTGAGTTACCAATAATTGATCTTCAATGCAATTCTGAGTCCAATTTCATGGAAAAAGTCGCAGATTATCTTTATAGATAAACCTAGTAAAGACTTAACACAGCCGTTTTCATACAGACCAATCAGTCTTCTACCCTGTGTTTCTAAAATGTTTGAAAAAAGCGTTACTATCAAGATGTCTCCTTTCCTCCACGAA
>NW_026090054.1:0-53422 GCF_024586455.1 Bactrocera neohumeralis | reverse complement strand
TGCACGGCCGTTATTGCTTTATGTCAACTTCACAGAAGGTGAAGAAAGTTAGGTAACTTAAATGTGTTAAATTAATGATTTAAAGCCACTCAGCATCGACTGCTTAATGTGTATATACAAGAAAAAGGACCTTATCCCTGAATATAAGATTGTCGAATTCTTCAAAATGCACTACCGTTATGGCTTTATGTCAACTTCAGTAAGATGAAGAAGGTAAATTAACTTAAAGATGTTAAATTAATGATTTAAAGCAACTCAGTATCAACTGCTTAATGTGTATATACAAGAAACGCGAATTTATACCTGAATATAAGATTGTCGAATTCTTCCCAATGCACTGTCGTTATGGCTTTATGTCAACTTCAGTAAAATGAAGAAGGTAAATTAACTTAAAGATGTTAAATTAATTATTTAAAGCAACTCAATATCGACTGCTTAATGTGTATATACAAGAAAATCGACCTTATACCTGAATATAAGATTGTCGAATTCTTCCAACTGCACTGGCGTTATAGCTTTATGTCAACTTCAAGAAGATGAAGAAGGCAAATTAACTTAAATATGTTAAATTAATGATTTAAAGCAACTCAGTATCGACAGCTAAATGTGTATATAAAAGAAAATGAACTTGATACCTGAATATAAGATTGTCGAATTCTTCCAAATGCATGGCCGTTATTGCTTTATGTCAACTTCACAGAAGGTAAAGAAAGCTAGGCAACTTAAATGTGTTAAATTAATGATTTAAAGCCACTCAGCATCGACTGCTTAATGTGTATATACAAGAAAAAGGACTTTATCCCTGAATATAAGATTGTCGAATTCTTCAAAATGCACTGCCGTTATGGCTTTATGTCAACTTCAGTAAGATGAAGAAGGTAAATTAACTTAAATATGTTAAATTATTGATTTAAAGCAACTCAATATCGACTGCTAAATGTGTATATACAAGAAAATCGACTTTATACCTGAATATAAGATTGTCGAGTTCTTCCAACTGCACTGGCGTTATGGCTTTATGTCAACTTCAAGAAGATGAAGAAGGTTAATTAACTTAAAGATGTTAAATTAATGATTTAAAGCAACTCAGTATCGACTGCTAAATGTGTATATACAAGAAAATCGACTTTATACCTGAATATAAGATTGTCGAATTCTTCCAAATGCATTGCCGTTATGGCTTTATGTCAACTTCAGTAAGATGAAGAAGGTAAATTAACTTAAAGATGTTAAATTAATGATTTAAAGCAACTCAATATCGACTGCTTAATGTGTATATACAAGAAAATCGACTTTATACCTGAATATAAAATTGTCGAATTCTTCCAACTGCACTGGCGTTATGGCTTTATGTCAACTTCAAGAAGATGAAGAAGAATAATTAACTTAAATATGTTAAATTAATGATTTAAAGCAACTCAGTATCGACTGCTAAATGTGTATATACAAGAAAATCGACTTTATACTTGAACATAAGATTGTCGAATTCTTCCAAATACACTGCCGTTATGGCTTTATGTCAACTTCAGTAAGATGAAGAAGGTAAATTAACTTAAAGATGTTAAATTAATGATTTAAAGCAACTCAATATCGACTGCTTAATGTGTATATACAAGAAAACGACTTTATACCTGAATATAAGATTGTCGAATTCTTCCAAACGCACTGCCGTTATGGCTTTATGTCAACTTCAAGAAGATGAAGAAGGTAAATTAACTTAAAGATGTTAAATTAATGATTTAAAGCAACTCAATATCGACTGCTTAATGTGTATATACAAGAAAATCGACTTTATACCTGAATATAAGATTGTCGAATTCTTCAAATATGCACTGCCGTTATGGCTTTATGTCAACTTCAGTAAGATGAAGAAGGTAAATTAACTTAAAGATGTTAAATTAATGATTTAAAGCAACTCAATATCGACTGCTTAATGTGTATATACAAGAAAATCGACTTTATACCTGAATATAAGATTGTCGAATTCTTCCAACTGCACTGGCGTTATGGCTTTATGTCAACTTCAAGAAGATGAAGAAGGTAAATTAACTTAAATATGTTAAATTAATGATTTAAAGCAACTCAGTATCGACTGCTTAATGTGTATATACAAGAAAATGGACTTTATCCTTGAATATAAGATTGTCGAATTCTTCAAAATGCATTGCCGTTATGGCTTTATGTCAACTTCAGTAAGATGAAGAAGGTTAATTAACTTAAATATGTTAAATTAGTGATTCAGGGCAACTCAATATCGACTGTTAAATGTGTATATACAAGAAAATCGACTTTATACTTGAACATAAGATTGTCGAATTCTTCCAAATGCTCTGCCGTTATGGCTTTATGTAAACTTCAGTGAGATGAAGAAGGTAAATTAACTTAAATATGTTAAATTAATGATTTAAGGCAATTCAGTATCGACTGCTAAATGTGTATATACAAGAAAATCGACTTTATACTTGAATATAAGATTGTCGAATTCTTCCAACTGCACTGGCGTTATGGCTTTATGTCAACTTCAAGAAGATGAAGAAGGTTAATTAACTTAAATATGTTAAATTAATGATTTAAAGCAACTCAGTATCGACTGCTAAATGTGTATATACAAGAAAATCGACTTTATCCCTGAATATAAGATTGTCGAATTCTTCAAAATGCACTGCCGTTATGGCTTTACGTCAACTTCAGTAAGATGAAGAAGGTAAATTAACTTAAAGATGTTAAATTAATGACTTAAAGCAACTCAATATCGACTGCTTAATGTGTGTATACAAGAAAATCGACTTTATACTTGAATATAAGATTGTCGAATTCTTTAAAATGCACTGCCGTTATGGCTTTATGTCAACTTCAGTAAGATGAAGAAGGTAAATTAACTTAAAGATGTTAAATTAATGAGTTAAAGCAACTCAATATCGACTGCTTAATGTGTATATACAAGAAAATGGACTTTATACCTGAATATTAGATTGTCGAATTCTTTAAAATGCACTGCCGTTATGGCTTTACGTAAACTTCAGTAAGATGAAGAAGGTTAATTAACTTAAATATGTTAAATTAATGATTTAAAGCAACTCAGTATCGACTGCTAAATGTGTATATACAAGAAAATCGACTTTATCCCTGAATATAAGATTGTCGAATTCTTCCAAATGCACTGCCGTTATGGCTTTATCTCAACTTCAGTAAGATGAAGAAGGTAAATTAACTTAAAGATGTTAAACTAATGATTTAAAGCAACTCAATATCGACTGCTAAATGTGTATATACAAGAAAATCGAATTTATACCTGAATATAAGATTGTCGAATTCTTCCAACTGCACTGCCGTTATGGCTTTATGTCAACTTCAGTAAGATGAAGAAGGCAAATTAACTTAAAGATGTTAAATTTATTATTTAAAGCAACTCAGTATCGACTGCTTAATGTGTATATACAAGAAAATAGACTTTATACCTGAATATAATTTTGTCGAATTCTTCCAACTGCACTGGCGTTATAGCTTTATGTCAACTTCAAGAAGATGAAGAAGGCAAATTAACTTAAAGATGTTAAATTAATGATTTAAAGCAACTCAGTATCGACTGCTAAATGTGTATATACAAGAAAATCGACTTTATCCCTGAATATAAGATTGTCGAATTCTTTAAAATACACTGCCGTTATAGATTTATGTCAACTTCAGTAAGATGAAGAAGGTAAATTAACTTAGAGATGTTAAATTAATGATTTAAAGCAACTCAATATCAACTGCTTAATGTGTATATACAAGAAAATCGAATTTATACCTGAATATAAGATTGTTGAATTCTTCCAAATGCACTGCCGTTATGGCTTTATGTAAATTTCAGTGAGATGAAGAAGGTTAATTAACTTAAATATGTTAAATTATTGATTTAAAGCAACTCAATATCGACTGCTTAAGGTGTATATACAAGAAAATGGACTTTATCCCTGAATATAAGATTGTCGAATTCTTCAAAATGCACTGCCGTTATGGCTTTATGTCAACTTCAGTAAGATGAAGAAGGTAAATTAACTTAAAGATGTTAAATTAATGATTTAAAGCAACTCAGTATCGACTGCTAAATGTGTTTATACAAGAAAATGGACTTTATACCTGAATATAAGATTGTCGAATTCTTCCAAAATGCACTGCCGTTATGGCTTTATGTCAACTTCAGTAAGATGAAGAAGGTAAATTAACTTAAAGATGTTAAATTAATGATTTAAAGCAACTCAATATCGACTGCTTAAATGTGTATATACAAGAAAATCGACTTTTAACCTGAATATGAGATTGTCGAATTCTTCAAAATGCACTGCCGTTATGGCTTTATGTCAACTTCAGTAAGATGAAGAAGGTAAATTAACTTAAATATGTTAAATTAATGATTTAAAGCAACTCAATATCGACTGCTTAATGTGTATATACAAGAAAATCGACTTTATACCTGAATATAAGATTGTCGAATTCTTCCAAATGCACTGCCGTTATGGCTTTATGTCAACTTCAGTAAGATGAAGAAGGTAAATTAACTTAAAGATGTTAAATTAATGATTTAAAGCAACTCAATATCGACTGCTAAATGTGTATATACAAGAAAATCGACTTTATACCTGAATATAAGATTGTCGAATTCTTTCAAATGCACTGCCTTTATGGCTTTATGTCAACTTCAATAAGATGAAGAAGGTAAATTTACTTAAAGATGTTAAATTAATGATTTAAAGCAATCCAAATGCACTGGCGTTATGGCTTTATGTCAACTTCAAGAAGATGAAGAAGGTTAATTAACTTAAATATGTTAAATTAATGATTTAAAGCAACTCAATATCGACTGCTTAATGTGTATATAAAGAAAATGGACTTTATACCTGAATATAAGATTGTCGAATTCTTCCAAATGCACGGCCGTTATGGCTTTATGTCAACTTCACAGAAGGTGAAGAAAGTTAATTAACTTAAATATGTTAAATTAATGATTTAAAGCCACTCAGCATCGACTGCTTAATGTGTATATACAAGAAAATCGACTTTATCCCTGAATATAAGATTGTCGAATTCTTCCAAATGCACTACCGTTATGGCTTTATGTCAACTTCATGAAGAAGGTAAATTAACTTAAATATGTTAAATTAATGATTTAAAGCAACTCAATATCGACTGCTTAATGTGTATATACAAGAAAATCGACTTTATACCTGAATATAAGATTGTCGAATTCTTCCAAAATGCACTGCCGTTATGGCTTTATGTCAACTTCAGTAAGATGAAGAAGGTAAATTAACTTAAAGATGTTAAATTAATGATTTAAAGCAACTCAATATCGACTGCTTAATGTGTATATACAAGAAAATCGACTTTATACCTGAATATAAGATTGTCGAATTCTTCCAAATGCACTGCCGTTATGGCTTTATGTCAACTTCAGTAAGATGAAGAAGGTAAATTAACTTAAAGATGTTAAATTAATGATTTAAAGCAACTCAATATCGACTGCTAAATGTGTATATACAAGAAAATCGACTTTATACCTGAATATAAGATTGTCGAATTCTTCCAACTGCACTGGCGTTATGGCTTTATGTCAACTTCAAGAAGATGAAGAAGGTAAATTAACTTAAATATGTTAAATTAATGATTTAAAGCAACTCAGTATCGACTGCTTAATGTGTATATACAAGAAAATCGACTTTATACCTGAATATAAGATTGTCGAATTCTTCCAAATGCACTGCCGTTATGGCTTTATGTCAACTTCAGTAAGATGAAGAAGGTAAATTAACTTAAAGATGTTAAATTAATGATTTAAAGCAACTCAATATCGACTGCTTAATGTGTATATACAAGAAAATCGACTTTATACCTGAATATAAGATTGTCGAATTCTTCCAAATGCACTGCCGTTATGGCTTTATGTCAACTTCAGTAAGATGAAGAAGGTAAATTAACTTAAATATGTTAAATTAATTATTTAAAGCAACTCAATATCGACTGCTTAATGTGTATATACAAGAAAATCGACTTTATACCTGAATATAAGATTGTCGAATTCTTCCAACTGCACTGGCGTTATGGCTTTATGTCAACTTCAAGAAGATGAAGAAGGTTAATTAACTTAAATATGTTAAATTAATGATTTAAAGCAACTCAGTATCGACTGCTTAATGTGTATATACAAGAAAATCGACTTTATACCTGAATATAAGATTGTCGAATTCTTCCAAATGCACTGCCGTTATGGCTTTATGTCAACTTCAGTAAGATGAAGAAGGTAAATTAACTTAAATATGTTAAATTAATGATTTAAAGCAACTCAATATCGACTGCTAAATGTGTATATACAAGAAAATCGACTTTATACCTGAATATAAGATTGTCGAATTCTTCCAAATGCACTGCCGTTATGGCTTTATGTCAACTTCAGTAAGATGAAGAAGGTAAATTAACTTAAATATGTTAAATTAATGATTTAAAGCAACTCAGTATCGACTGCTAAATGTGTATATACAAGAAAATCGACTTTTTACCTGAATATAAGATTGTCGAATTCTTCAAAATGCACTGCCGTTATGGCTTTATGTCAACTTCAGTAAGATGAAGAAGGTAAATTAACTTAAAGATGTTAAATTAATGATTTAAAGCAACTCAATATCGACTGCTTAATGTGTATATACAAGAAAATCGACTTTATACCTGAATATAAGATTGTCGAATTCTTCAAAATGCACTGCCGTTATGGCTTTATGTCAACTTCAGTAAGATGAAGAAGGTAAATTAACTTAAAGATGTTAAATTAATGATTTAAAGCAACTCAGTATCGACTGCTTAATGTGTATATACAAGAAAATGGACTTTATCCCTGAATATAAGATTGTCGAATTCTTCAAAATGCACTGCCGTTATGGCTTTATGTCAACTTCAGTAAGATGAAGAAGGTAAATTAACTTAAAGATGTTAAATTAATGATTTAAAGCAACTCAGTATCGACTGCTAAATGTGTATATACAAGAAAATCGACTTTATACTTTAACATAAGATTGTCGAATTTTTCCAAACTGCACTGCCGTTATGGCTTTATGTCAACTTCAAGAAGATGAAGAAGGTAAATTAACTTAAATATGTTAAATTAATGATTTAAAGCAACTCAGTATCGACTGCTAAATGTGTATATACAAGAAAATCGACTTTATACCTGAATATAAGATTGTCGAATTCTTCCAAATGCACTGCCGTTATGGCTTTATGTCAACTTCAGTAAGATGAAGAAGGTAAATTAACTTAAAGATGTTAAATTAATGATTTAAAGCAACTCAATATCGACTGCTTAATGTGTATATACAAGAAAATCGACTTTATACCTGAATATAAGATTGTCGAATTCTTCCAAATGCACTGCCGTTATGGCTTTATGTCAACTTCAGTAAGATGAAGAAGGTAAATTAACTTAAATATGTTAAATTAATGATTTAAAGCAACTCAGTATCGACTGCTTAATGTGTATATACAAGAAAATGGACTTTATCCCTGAATATAAGATTGTCGAATTCTTCAAAATGCACTGCCGTTATGGCTTTATGTCAACTTCAGTAAGATGAAGAAGGTAAATTAACTTAAAGATGTTAAATTAATGATTTAAAGCAACTCAGTATCGACTGCTTAATGTGTATATACAAGAAAATCGACTTTATACCTGAATATAAGATTGTCGAATTCTTCCAAATGCACTGCCGTTATGGCTTTATGTCAACTTCAGTAAGATGAAGAAGGTAAATTAACTTAAAGATGTTAAATTAATGATTTAAAGCAACTCAATATCGACTGCTTAATGTGTATATACAAGAAAATCGACTTTATACCTGAATATAAGATTGTCGAATTCTTCCAAATGCACTGCCGTTATGGCTTTATGTCAACTTCAGTAAGATGAAGAAGGTAAATTAACTTAAAGATGTTAAATTAATGATTTAAAGCAACTCAGTATCGACTGCTAAATGTGTATATACAAGAAAATCGACTTTAGCCTGAATATAAGATTGTCGAATTCTTCCAAATGCACTGCCGTTATGGCTTTATGTCAACTTCAAGAAGATGAAGAAGGTAAATTAACTTAAATATGTTAAATTAATGATTTAAAGCAACTCAGTATCGACTGCTAAATGTGTATATACAAGAAAATCGACTTTATACCTGAATATAAGATTGTCGAATTCTTCCAAATGCACTGCCGTTATAGCTTTATGTCCACTTCAGGAAGATGAAGAAGGTAAATTACTAAAAGATGTTAAATAAATGATTTAAAGCAACTCAGTATCGACTGCTTAATGTGTATATACAAGAAAATCGACTTTATACCTGAATATAAGATTGTCGAATTCTTCAAACTGCACTGGCGTTATGGCTTTATGTCAACTTCAGTAAGATGAAGAAGGTAAATTAACTTAAATATGTTAAATTAATGATTTAAAGCAACTCAGTATCGACTGCTTAATGTGTATATACAAGAAAATGGACTTTAGCCCTGAATATAAGATTGTCGAATTCTTCCAAATGCACTGCCGTTATGGCTTTATGTCAACTTCAAGAAGATGAAGAAGGTTAATTAACTTAAAGATGTTAAATTAATGATTTAAAGCAACTCAGTATCGACTGCTAAATGTGTGTATACAAGAAAATCGACTTTATACCTGAATATAAGATTGTCGAATTCTTCAAAATGCACTGCCGTTATGGCTTTATGTCAACTTCAGTAAGATGAAGAAGGTAAATTAACTTAAATATGTTAAATTAATGATTTAAAGCAACTCAATATCGACTGCTTAATGTGTATATACAAGAAAATCGACTTTATACCTGAATATAAGATTGTCGAATTCTTCCAAATGCACTGGCGTTATGGCTTTATGTCAACTTCAAGAAGATGAAGAAGGTTAATTAACTTAAATATGTTAAATTAATGATTTAAAGCAACTCAGTATCGACTGCTTAATGTGTATATACAAGAAAATCGACTTTATACTTGAATATAAGATTGTCGAATTCTTCCAAATGCACTGCCGTTATGGCTTTATGTCAACTTCAGTAAGATGAAGAAGGTAAATTAACTTAAAGATGTTAAATTAATGATTTAAAGCAACTCAATATCGACTGCTTAATGTGTATATACAAGAAAAATCGACTTTATACCTGAATATAAGATTGTCGAATTCTTCCAAATGCACTGCCGTTATGGCTTTATGTCAACTTCAGTAAGATGAAGAAGGTAAATTAACTTAAAGATGTTAAATTAATGATTTAAAGCAACTCAGTATCGACTGCTTAATGTGTATATACAAGAAAATGGACTTTATCCCTGAATATAAGATTGTCGAATTCTTCCAAATGCACTGCCGTTATGGCTTTATGTCAACTTCAGTAAGATGAAGAAGGTAAATTAACTTAAAGATGTTAAATTAATGATTTAAAGCAACTCAATATCGACTGCTAAATGTGTTTATACAAAAAAACCGGCTCTATACCTGAATATAAGATTGTCGAATTCTTCCAAATACACTGCCGTTATGGCTTTATGTCAACTTCAGTAAGATGAAGAAGGTAAATTAACTTAAATATGTTAAATTAATGATTTAAAGCAACTCAATATCGACTGCTAAATGTGTATATACAAGAAAATCGACTTTATACCTGAATATAAGATTGTCGAATTCTTCCAAATGCATTGCCGTTATGGCTTTATGTCAACTTCAGTAAGATGAAGAAGGTTAATTAACTTAAATATGTTAAATTATTGATTTAAAGCAACTCAGTATCGACTGCTAAATGTGTATATACAAGAAAATCGGACTTTATACCTGAATATAAGATTGTCGAATTCTTCCAAATGCACTGCCGTTATGGCTTTATGTCAACTTCAGTAAGATGAAGAAGGTAAATTAACTTAAAGATGTTAAATTAATGATTTAAAGCAACTCAATATCGACTGCTTAATGTGTATATACAAGAAAATCGACTTTATACCTGAATATAAGATTATCGAATTCTTCCAAATGCACTGCCGTTATGGCTTTATGTCAACTTCAGTAAGATGAAGAAGGTAAATTAACTTAAAGATGTTAAATTAATGATTTAAAGCAACTCAATATCGACTGCTTAATGTGTATATACAAGAAAATCGACTTTATACCTGAATATAAGATTGTCGAATTCTTCCAAATGCACTGCCGTTATGGCTTTATGTCAACTTCAGAAAGATGAAGAAGGTAAATTAACTTAAATGTGTTAAATTAATGATTTAAAGCAACTCAGCATCGACTGCTTAATGTGTATATACAAGAAAAAGGACTTTATCCCTGAATATAAGATTGTCGAATTCTTCAAAATGCACTGCCGTTATGGCTTTATGTCAACTTCAGTAAGATGAAGAAGGTAAATTAACTTAAAGATGTTAAATTAATGATTTAAAGCAACTCAATATCGACTGCTTAATGTGTATATACAAGAAAATCGACTTTATACCTGAATATAAGATTGTCGAATTCTTCCAAATGCACTGCCGTTATGGCTTTATGTCAACTTCAGTAAGATGAAGAAGGTAAATTAACTTAAAGATGTTAAATTAATGATTTAAAGCAACTCAATATCGACTGCTTAATGTGTATATACAAGAAAATCGACTTTATACCTGAATATAAGATTGTCGAATTCTTCCAACTGCACTGGCGTTATGGCTTTATGTCAACTTCAAGAAGATGAAGAAGGTTAATTAACTTAAATATGTTAAATTAATGATTTAAAGCAACTCAGTATCGACTGCTAAATGTGTATATACAAGAAAATCGACTTTATACCTGAATATAAGATTGTCGAGTTCTTCCAAATGCACTGCCGTTATGGCTTTATGTCAACTTCAAGAAGATGAAGAAGGTTAATTAACTTATATATGTTAAATTAATGATTTAAAGCAACTCAGCATCGACTGCTTAATGTGTATATACAAGAAAATCGACTTTATACCTGAATATAAGATTGTCGAATTCTTCAAACTGCACTGGCGTTATGGCTTTATGTCAACTTCAGTAAGATGAAGAAGGTTAATTAACTTAAATATGTTAAATTAATGATTTAAAGCAACTCAATATCGACTGCTAAATGTGTATATACAAGAAAATCGACTTTATACCTGAATATAAGATTGTCGAATTCTTCCAAATGCACTGCCGTTATGGCTTTATGTCAACTTCAAGAAGATGAAGAAGGTTAATTAACTTAAAGATGTTAAATTAATGATTTAAAGCAACTCAGTATCGACTGCTTAATGTGTATATACAAGAAAATCGACTTTATACCTGAATATAAGATTGTCGAATTCTTCCAAATGCACTGCCGTTATGGCTTTATGTCAACTTCAGTAAGATGAAGAAGGTAAATTAACTTAAAGATGTTAAATTAATGATTTAAAGCAACTCAATATCGACTGCTTAATGTGTATATACAAGAAAATCGACTTTATACCTGAATATAAGATTGTCGAATTCTTCCAACTGCACTGGCGTTATGGCTTTATGTCAACTTCAAGAAGATGAAGAAGGTTAATTAACTTAAATATGTTAAATTAATGATTTAAAGCAACTCAATATCGACTGCTAAATGTGTATATACAAGAAAATCGACTTTATACCTGAATATAAGATTGTCGAATTCTTCCAAATGCACTGCCGTTATGGCTTTATGTCAACTTCAGTAAGATGAAGAAGGTAAATTAACTTAAAGATGTTAAATTAATGATTTAAAGCAACTCAATATCGACTGCTTAATGTGTATATACAAGAAAATCGACTTTATACCTGAATATAAGATTGTCGAATTCTTCAAAATGCACTGCCGTTATGGCTTTATGTCAACTTCAGTAAGATGAAGAAGGTAAATTAACTTAAAGATGTTAAATTAATGATTTAAAGCAACTCAATATCGACTGCTTAATGTGTATATACAAGAAAATCGACTTTATACCTGAATATAAGATTGTCGAATTCTTCCAAATGCACTGCCGTTATGGCTTTATGTCAACTTCAGTAAGATGAAGAAGGTAAATTAACTTAAATATGTTAAATTATTGATTTAAAGCAACTCAATATCGACTGCTTAATGTGTATATGCCGTTATGGCTTTATGTCAACTTCAGTAAGATGAAGAAGGTTAATTAACTTAAATATGTTAAATTATTGATTTAAAGCAACTCAATATCGATTCTTAAATGTGTATATACAAAAAAACGACTTTATACCTGCATATAAGATTGTCGAATTCTTTCCAAATGCACTGCCGTTATGGCTTTATGTCAACTTCAGTAAGATGAAGAAGGTAAATTAACTTAAAGATGTTAAATTAATGATTTAAAGCAACTCAATATCGACTGCTAAATGTGTATATACAAGAAAATCGACTTTATACCTGAATATAAGATTGTCGAATTCTTCCAAATGCACTGCCGTTATGGCTTTATGTCAACTTCAGTAAGATGAAGAAGGTAAATTAACTTAAAGATGTTAAATTAATGATTTAAAGCAACTCAATATCGACTGCTAAATGTGTATATACAAGAAAATCGACTTTATACCTGAATATAAGATTGTCGAATTCTTCCAAATGCACTGCCGTTATGGCTTTATGTCAACTTCAATAAGATGAAGAAGGTAAATTAACTTAAAGATGTTAAATTAATGATTTAAAGCAACTCAATATCGACTGCTAAATGTGTATATACAAGAAAATCGACTTTATACCTGAATATAAGATTGTCGAATTCTTCCAAATGCACTGCCGTTATGGCTTTATGTCAACTTCAGTAAGATGAAGAAAGTAAATTAACTTAAAGATGTTAAATTAATGATTTAAAGCAACTCAATATCGACTGCTAAATGTGTATATACAAGAAAATCGACTTTATACCTGAATATAAGATTGTCGAATTCTTCCAAATGCACTGCCGTTATGGCTTTATGTCAACTTCAGTAAGATGAAGAAGGTAAATTAACTTAAAGATGTTAAATTAATGATTTAAAGCAACTCAATATCGACTGCTTAATGTGTATATACAAGAAAATCGACTTTATACCTGAATATAAGATTGTCGAATTCTTCCAAACTGCACTGGCGTTATGGCTTTATGTCAACTTCAAGAAGATGAAGAAGGATAATTAACTTAAATATGTTAAATTATTGATTTAAAGCAACTCAGTATCGACTGCTAAATGTGTATATACAAGAAAATCGACTTTATACCTGAATATAAGATTGTCGAATTCTTCCAAATGCACTGCCGTTATGGCTTTATGTCAACTTCAGGAAGGTGAAGAAAGTTAATTAACTTAAACATGTTAAATTAATGATTTAAAGCCACTCAGCATCGACTGCTTAATGTGTAAGTTAACACATGACTCCCACGCCACTCTAAGCATCACATATAAGATTGTCGAACATGCAATTCACTGCCGTTATGGCCATTTATGTCAATATTCAGCCAGATGAAGAAGGTTGCAATTAGATGCTTAAATGTTAAATTAATGATTTAAACAAACAATATCGACTTTATTGTGTATATACAAGAAAATGAACAGCTGAATATAAGATTGTCCGTAATTCTTAGAATTAAGCACATAGATGTTATTTCAATTTCAGGCTAAGCCATGAAAATTATATTCTTAATAAATGTTAAATTAATGATTTAAGGCAACTCAATATCGACTGCTTAATGTGTATATGCAAGAAAATCGACTTTATACATGAATATAAGATTGTCGAACTCTTCCAAATGCACTGCCGGTTTGGCTTTATGTCAACTTCAGTAAGAAAGAAGGACAATCCCATCTACAAAATGTTAAATAATGATTTAAAAAGGACACCATATCTGCAAAATGGATATACATAGAATTCTTTATACCTGAAAAAGGACACCATGCTGAAACTCTTAGTGTAAGAATTATAATTAGTATTATTAGTAAAACAGTGAAAAAACTTGTTCAAAAAGCTTGTTAACAAAAGTGAACTGTTGGAAAGAGAGGAGGACACTTTAAATTATTAAAAAATTGTAATAATAAAACAGTCATTAATTTTTGTCAACTTCAATAAGATGAAGAAGGTAAATTAACTTGTTTAAATTAATGATTTAAAGCAAAAACACATCGACTGCTAACATTAGTGTAAAAAATATAAAAAAATCGACTTGTATAGAGGAAATAATATTAAATAATGATAAATTTATAATACAAGATGGATTTAATGAAAAAATAACCATAAATGGAACAACTTAAATATTTAAATTAATGATTTAAAGCAATCAACATCGATACTAAATGTGTATATACAAGAAACATCAGACTTATGACAATATAAGATTGTACGAAATTAAATGCATGCCGTTAAAGAGTTGGAAGAACTAACCTTGGAAAACATTGACCAAATTGATTGACCAAATTGAAATTAAAAACATGTAAAATTAATATTTAAATAAACTCAAATCGATGCAAATGTGTATATACAAGAAAATAACTTTATACCTTGAATATAAGATTGTCGATTCTTCCAAATGCACTGCCGTTATGGCTTTATGTCAACTTCAATAAGATGAAGAAGGTAAATTAACTCGAAGATGTTAAACTAATGATTTGAAGCAACTCAATATCGATTGCCAAATGTGTATATACAAGAAAATCGACTTTCTACCTGAATATAAGGTTGTGGAATTCTGCCAAATACGCTGATGTTATGGCTTTATGTATACTTCAGTAAGATGAAGAAGGTT
Organism: Bactrocera neohumeralis; assembly: GCF_024586455.1. Lineage (NCBI taxonomy): Eukaryota > Metazoa > Arthropoda > Insecta > Diptera > Tephritidae > Bactrocera > Bactrocera neohumeralis. The sequence continues at coordinate 38,616 of NW_026090054.1, read as the reverse complement.
TGTTAACTTAAATATGTTAAATTAATGATTTAAAGCAACTCAATATCGACTGCTAAATGTGTATATACAAGAAAATCGACTTTATACCTGAATATAAGATTGTCGAATTCTTCCAAATGCACTGCCGTTATGGCTTTATGTCAACTTCAGTAAGATGAAGAAGGTAAATTAACTTAAAGATGTTAAATTAATGATTTAAAGCAACTCAATATCGACTGCTTCAATGTGTATATACAAGAAAATCGACTTTATACCTGAATATAAGTATGTCGAATTCTTCCAAATGCACAGCCGTTATGGCTTTATGTCAACTTCAGTAAGATGAAGAAGGTTAATTAACTTAAATATGTTAAATTAATGATTTAAAGCAACTCAATATCGACTGCTAAATGTGTATATACAAGAAAATCGACTTTATACCTGAATATAAGATTGTCGAATTCTTCAAATGCACTGCCGTTATGGCTTTATGTCAACTTCAGTAAGATGAAGAAGGTTAATTAACTTAAATATGTCAAATTATTGATTTAAAGCAACTCAGTATCGACTGCTAAATGTGTATATACAAGAAAATCGACTTTATACCTGAATATAAGATTGTCGAATTCTTTCAAATGCATTGCCGTTATGGCTTTATGTCAACTTCAATAAGATGAAGAAGGTAAATTAACTTAAAGATGTTAAATTATTGATTTAAAGCAACTCAATATCGACTGCTAAATGTGTATATACAAGAAAATCGACTTTATACCTGAATATAAGATTGTCGAATTCTTCCAAATGCACTGCCGTTATGGCTTTATGTCAACTTCAGTAAGATGAAGAAGGTTAATTAACTTAAATATGTCAAATTATTGATTTAAAGCAACTCAGCATCGACTGCTTAATGTGTATATACAAGAAAATCGACTTTATTCTTGAACATAAGATTGTCGAATTCTTCCAAATGCACTGCCGTTATGGCTCTATGTCAACTTCAGTAAGATGAAGAAGGTTAATTAACTTAAATATGTTAAATTTATGATTTAAAGCAACTCAATATCGACTGCTAAATGTATATATACAAGAAAATCGACTTAATACCTGAATATAAGATTGTCGAATTCTTTCAAATGCACTGCCGTTATGGCTTTATGTCAACTTCAGTAAGATGAAGAAGGTAAATTAACTTAAAGATGTTAAATTAATGATTTAAAGCAACTCAATATCGACTGCTAAATGTGTATATACAAGAAAATCGACTTTATACCTGAATATAAGATTGTCGAATTCTTCCAAATGCACAGCCGTTATGGCTTTATGTCAACTTCAGTAAGATGAAGAAGGTAAATTAACTTAAAGATGTTAAATTAATGATTTAAGGCAATTCAATATCGACTACTAAATGTGTATATACAAGAAACTCGACTTCATACCTGAATATAAGTATGTCGAATTCTTCCAAATGCATAGCCGTTATGGCTTTATGTCAACTTCAGTAAGATGAAGAAGGTTAATTAACTTAAAGTTATTAAAGTAATGATTTAAAGCAACTCAATATCGACTGCTTAATGTGTATATATCGGGTGATTTTTTTGAGGTTAGGATTTTCATGCATTAAATTTGACAGATGGCTTTATGTCAGACTTGTCAAAGAGAAAGATGCTCAGTATGCTTTGACATTTCATCATGAATAGATTACTAACGAGCAACGCTTGCAATATCATTGAATTGTGTATATACAAGAAAATCACTTTATACGGTTCGAAATGTTGTTTCGCGCCAAATTTACGCCGATTTATGGTCTTTATAATCGACCAAGTCAGCAAGATTAATGCGATTGGTACCAATTAACTTAGTTTACTTTAAATTGGATTTAAACCAACCAATATCGAATGCGTAATGTGTATATAGAAGAAAATTGACGTCTGTACCTGAATATAAGTGTGGCTCGAAGACTTGAAATGTCACTCGGCCGTTATGGCTTTATGTCAACTTCAGTAAGGTGAAAAAGGTAAATTAACTTAAATATGTTAAATTAATTATTTAAAGCAACTCAATATCGACTGCTAAATGTGTATATACAAAAAAATCGACTTTTGGCATACCTGAATATAAGATTCGACAAATTTTGTTCAAATGAGGCTCATTTCTGTTGAAATGGCTAACGTAAACTTCAAATAGATGAGAAAATTGCCGCATTTGGGGTGAAGAAATCAAGAACTTAAAAAATATGTGTGGTTTGGCGCTAAATTAATTTTCAAAGATGCTGTTGGAACTCAATATCGACTGCTTAAATGTGATATACAAGAAAATCGACTTTATCCTGAATATAAGATTGTCGAATTCTTCCAAATGCACTGCCGTTATGGCTTTATGTCAACTTCAGTAAGATGAAGAAGGTAATTAACTTAAAGATGTTAAATTAATGATTTAAAGCAACTCAATATCGACTGCTAATGTGTATATACAAGAAAATCGACTTTATACCTGAATATAAGATTGTCGAAAACTTCCAAATGCACTGCCGTTATGGCTTTATGTCAACTTCAATAAGATGAAGAAGGTAAATTAACTTAAAGATGTTAAATTAATGATTTAAAGCAACTCAATATCGACTGCTAAATGTGTATATACAAAGAAAATCGACTTTATACCTGAATATAAGATTGTCGAATTCTTCCCAAATGCACTGCCGTTATGGCTTTATGTCAACTTCAGTAAGATGAAGAAGGTAAATTAACTTAAATATGTTAAATTAATGATTTAAAGCAACTCAATATCGACTGCTAAATGTGTATATACAAGAAAATCGACTTTATACCTGAATATAAGATTGTCGAATTCTTCCAAATGCACTGCCGTTATGGCTTTATGTCAACTTCAGTAAGATGAAGAAGGTAAATTAACTTAAAGATGTTAAATTAATGATTTAAAGCAACTCAATATCGACTGCTAAATGTGTATATACAAGAAAATCGACTTTATACCTGAATATAAGATTGTCGAATTCTTCCAAATGCACTGCCGTTATGGCGTTATGTCAACTTCAGTAAGATAAAGAATGTTAATTAACTTAAATGTGTTAAATAAGTGATTTAAGGCAACTCAATGTCGACTGCTAAATGTGTATATACAAGAAACTCGAATTTATACCTGAATATAAGATTGTCGAATTCTTCCCAAATGCACTGCCGTTATGGCTTTATGTCAACTTCAGTAAGATGAAGAAGGTAAATTAACTTAAAGATGTTAAATTAATGATTTAAAGCAACTCAATATCGACTGCTTAATGTGTATATACAAGAAAATGGACTTTATACCTGAATATAAGATTGTCGAATTCTTCCAAATGCACTGCCGTTATGGCTTTATGTCAACTTCAGTAAGATGAAGAAGGTAAATTAACTTAAAGATGTTAAATTAATGATTTAAAGCAACTCAATATCGACTGCTTAATGTGTATATACAAGAAAATCGACTTTATACCTGAATATAAGATTGTCGAATTCTTCCCAAATGCACTGCCGTTATGGCTTTATGTCAACTTCAGTAAGATGAAGAAGGTAAATTAACTTAAAGATGTTAAATTAATGATTTAAAGCAACTCAATATCGACTGCTAAATGTGTATATACAAGAAAATCGACTTTATACCTGAATATAAGATTGTCGAATTCTTCCAAATGCACTGCCGTTATGGCTTTATGTCAACTTCAGGAAGAAGGTAAATTAACTTAAAGATGTTAAATTAATGATTTAAAAGCAAGTCAATATCGATCGACTTTTGCCTGAATATGAGATTATCGAATTCTCCCAAATGCACGGCCGTTGTGATTTTATGTCAACTTCAGTAAGATGAAGAAGGTAAATTAACTTAAATATGTTAAATTAATGATTTAAAGCAAGTCAATATCGATTGCTAAATGTGTATATACAAGAAAATCGACTTTATACCTAAATATAAGATTGTGGAATTCTTCCAAATGCACTGCCGTTAGGGCTTTATGTCAACTTCAGTAAGATGAAGAAGGTAAATTAACTTAAAGATGTTAAATTAATGATTTAAGGCAATTCAATATCGACTGCTAAATGTGTATATACAAGAAAATCGACTTTATACCTAAATATAAGATTGTCGAATTCTTCCAAATGCACTGCCGGACTTTATCCCTGAATATAAGATTGTCGAATTCTTCCAAATGCACTGCCGTTATGGCCTTATGTCAACTTTAATAAGATGAAGAAGGTAAATTAACTTTAAAGATGTTAAATTAATGATTTAAAGCAACTCAGTATCGACTGCTAAATGTGTATATACAAGAAAATCGACTTTTTACCTGAATATAAGATTGTCGAATTCTTCCAAATGCACTGCCTTTATGGCTTTATGTCAACTTCAGTAAGATGAAGAAGGTTAATTAACTTAAAGATGTTAAATTAATGACTTAAAGCAACTCAATATCGACTGCTAAATGTGTATATACAAGAAAATCGACTTTTTACCTGAATATAAGATTGTCGAATTCTTCCAAATGCACTGCCGTTATGGCCTTATGTCAACTTCAATAAGATGAAGAAGGTAAATTAACTTATATATGTTAAATTAATGATTTAAAGCAACTCAATATCGACTGCTTAATGTGTATATACAAGAAAATCGACTTTTTACCTGAATATAAGATTGTCGAATTCTTACAAATGCACTGCCGTTATATCTTTATGTCAACTTCAGTGAGATGAAGAAGGTAAATTAACTTAAAGATGTTAAATTAATGATTTAAAGCAACTCAATATCGACTGCTTAAAGTGTATATAAAAAAAATGGACTTTATATCTGAATATAAGATTAAAGAATTCTTCCAAATGCACTGCCGTTATGGCCTTATGTCAACTTCAATAAGATGAAGAGGGTAAACTAACTTAAAGATGTTAAATTAATGATTTAAAGCAACTCAATATCGACTGCTAAATGTGTATATACAAGAAAATCGACTTTTTACCTGAATATAAGATTGTCGAATTCTTCCAAATGCACTGCCGGACTTTAGCCCTGAATATAAGATTGTCGAATTCTTCCAAATGCACTGCCGTTATGGCCTTATGTCAACTTTAATAAGATGGAGAAGGTAAATTAACTTAAAGATGTTAAATTAATGATTTAAAGCAACTCAGTATCGACTGCTAAATGTGTATATACAAGAAAATCGACTTTTTACCTGAATATGAGATTATCGAATTCTTCCAAATGCACTGCCGTTATGGCTTTATGTCAACTTCAGTAAGATGAAGAAAGTAAATTAACTTAAAGATGTTAAACTAATGATTTAAAGCAACTCAATATCGACTGCTTAATGTGTATATACAAGAAAATGGACTTTATCCCTGAATATAAGATTGTCGAATTCTTCAAAATGCACTGCCGTTATGGCGTTATGTCAACTTCAGTAAGATGAAGAAGGTAAATTAACTTAAAGATGTTAAGTTAATGATTTAAAGCAACTCAATATCAACTGCTTAATGTGTATATACAAGAAACTCGAATTTATACCTGAATATAAGATTGTCGAATTCTTCCCAATGCACTGCCGTTATGGCTTTATGTCAACTTCAGTAAGATGAAGAAGGTAAATTAACTTAAAGATGTTAAATTAATGATTTAAAGCAACTCAATATCGACTGCTTAATGTGTATATACAAGAAAATGGACTTTATACCTGAATATAAGATTGTCGAATTCTTCCAAATGCACTGCCGTTATGGCTTTATGTCAACTTCAGTAAGATGAAGAAGGTAAATTAACTTAAAGATGTTAAATTAATGATTTAAAGCAACTCAATATCGACTGCTTAATGTGTATATACAAGAAAATGGACTTTATCCCTGAATATAAGATTGTCGAATTCTTCCAAATGCACTGCCGTTATGGCGTTATATCCACTCCAGTAAGATGAAGAAGGTTAATTAACTTAAAGCTGTTAAATTAATGGTTTAAAGCAACTCAATATCAACTGCTTAATGTGTATATACAAGAAACTCGAATTTATACCTGAATATAAGATTGTCGAATTCTTCCCAATGCACTGCCGTTATGGCTTTATGTCAACTTCAGTAAGATGAAGAAGGTAAATTAACTTAAAGATGTTAAATTAATGATTTAAAGCAACTCAATATCGACTGCTTAATGTGTATATACAAGAAAATCGACTTTATACCTGAATATAAGATTGTCGAATTCTTCCAAATGCACTGCCGTTATGGCTTTATGTCAACTTCAGTAAGATGAAGAAGGTAAATTAACTTAAAGATGTTAAATTAATGATTTAAAGCAACTCAATATCAACTGCTTAATGTGTATATACAAGAAAATCGACTTTATACCTGAATATAAGATTGTCGAATTCTTCCAAATGCACTGCCGTTATGGCTTTATGTCAACTTCAGTAAGATGAAGAAGGTAAATTAACTTAAAGATGTTAAATTAATGATTTAAAGCAACTCAATATCGACTGCTAAATGTGTATATACAAGAAAATCGACTTTATACCTGAATATAAGATTGTCGAATTCTTCCAAATGCACTGCCGTTATGGCTTTATGTCAACTTCAGTAAGATGAAGAAGGTAAATTAACTTAAATATGTTAAATTAATGATTTAAAGCAACTCAATATCGACTGCTAAATGTGTATATAAAAGAAAATGGACTTTATACCTGAATATAAGATTGTCGAATTCTTCCAAATGCATTGCCGTTATGGCTTTATGTCAACTTCAGTAAGATGAAGAAGGTAAATTAACTTAAATATGTTAAATTAATGATTTAAAGCAACTCAATATCGACTGCTAAATGTGTATATACAAGAAAATCGACTTTATACCTGAATATAAGATTGTCGAATTCTTCCAAATGCACTGCCGTTATGGCTTTATGTCAACTTCAGTAAGATGAAGAAGGTTAATTAACTTAAAGATGTTAAATTAATGATTTAAAGCAACTCAATATCGACTGCTTAATGTGTATATACAAGAAAATGGACTTTATACCTGAATATAAGATTGTCGAATTCTTCCAAATGCACTGCCGTTATGGCTTTATGTCAACTTCAGTAAGATGAAGAAGGTAAATTAACTTAAATATGTTAAATTAATGATTTAAAGCAACTCAATATCGACTGCTAAATGTGTATATACAAGAAAATCGACTTTTTACCTGAATATGAGAATAAATGCATTGCCGTTATGGCTTTATGTCAACTTCAGTAAGATGAAGAAGGTAAATTAACTTAAAGATGTTAAATTATTGATTTAAAGCAACTCAATATCGACTGCTCAATGTGTATATACAAGAAAATCGACTTTATACCTGAATATAAGATTGTCGAATTCTTTCAAATGCATTGCCGTTATGGCTTTATGTCAACTTCAGTAAGATGAAGAAGGTAAATTAACTTAAAGATGTTAAATTAATGATTTAAAGCAACTCAATATCGACTGCTTAATGTGTATATAAAAGAAAATGGACTTTATACCTGAATATAAGATTGTCGAATTCTTCCAAATGCACTGCCGTTATGGCTTTATGTCAACTTCAGTAAGATGAAGAAGGTAAATTAACTTAAAGATGTTAAATTAATGATTTAAAGCAACTCAATATCGACTGCTAAATGTGTATATACAAGAAAATCGACTTTATACCTGAATATAAGATTGTCGAATTCTTCCAAATGCACTGCCGTTATGGCTTTATGTCAACTTCAGTAAGATGAAGAAGGTAAATTAACTTAAAGATGTTAAATTAATGATTTAAAGCAACTCAATATCGACTGCTAAATGTGTATATAAAGAAAATGGACTTTATACCTGAATATAAGATTGTCGAATTCTTCCAAATGCACTGCCGTTATGGCTTTATGTCAACTTCAGTAAGATGAAGAAGGTAAATTAACTTAAAGATGTTAAATTAATGATTTAAAGCAACTCAATATCGACTGCTAAATGTGTATATACAAAAAAATCGACTTTATACCTTAACATAAAATTGTAGAATTCTTCCATATGCACTGCCGTTAGGGCTTTGTGTCCACTTCAGTAATATGAAGGAGGTAAATTAACTTAAATATGTTAAATTAATGATTTAAAGCAACTCAATATCGACTGCTTAATGTGTATATACAAGAAAATGGACTTTATACCTGAATATAAGATTGTCGAATTCTTCCAAATGCACTGCCGTTATGGCTTTATGTCAACTTCAGTAAGATGAAGAAGGTAAATTAACTTAAAGATGTTAAATTAATGATTTAAAGCAACTCAATATCGACTGCTAAATGTGTATATACAAGAAAATCGACTTTATACCTGAATATAAGATTGTCGAATTCTTCCAAATGCACTGCCGTTATGGCTTTATGTCAACTTCAGTAAGATGAAGAAGGTAAATTAACTTAAATATGTTAAATTAATGATTTAAAGCAACTCAATATCGACTGCTAAATGTGTATATACAAGAAAATCGACTTTATACCTGAATATAAGATTGTCGAATTCTTCCAAATGCACTGCCGTTATGGCTTTATGTCAACTTCAGTAAGATGAAGAAGGTAAATTAACTTAAAGATGTTAAATTAATGATTTAAAGCAACTCAATATCGACTGCTTAATGTGTATATACAAGAAAATCGACTTTTTACCTGAATATAAGATTGTCGAATTCTTCCAAATGCACTGCCGTTATGGCTTTATGTCAACTTCAGTAAGATGAAGAAGGTAAATTAACTTAAATATGTTAAATTAATGATTTAAAGCAACTCAATATCGACTGCTTAATGTGTATATAAAGAAAATGGACTTTATACCTGAATATAAGATTGTCGAATTCTTCCAAATGCACTGCCGTTATGGCTTTATGTCAACTTCAGTAAGATGAAGAAGCTTAATTAACTTAAATATGTTAAATTTATGATTCAAAGCAACTCAATATCGACTGCTTAATGTGTATATACAAGGAAATCGACTTTTACCTGAATATGAGATTATCGAATTCTTCCAAATGCACTGCCGTTATGGCTTTATGTCAACTTCAGTAAGATGAATAAGGTAAATTAACTTAAAGATGTTAAATTAATGATTTAAGGCAATTCAATATCGACTGCTAAATGTGTATATACAAGAAAATCGACTTTATGGCCTTATGTCAACTTTAATAAGATGAAGAAGGTAAATTAACTTAAAGATGTTAAATTAATGATTTAAAGCAACTCAATATCGACTGCTAAATGTGTATATACAAGAAAATCGACTTTTTACCTGAATATAAGATTGTCGAATTCTTCCAAATGAACTGCCGTTATGGCTTTATGTCAACTTCAGTAAGATGAAGAAGGTTAATTAACTTAAAGATGTTAAATTAATGATTTAAAGCAACTCAATATCGACTGCTTAATGTGTATATACAAGAAAATCGACTTTTTACCTGAATATAAGATTGTCGAATTCTTCCAAATGCACTGCCGTTATGGCCTTATCTCAACTTCAATAAGATGAAGAAGGTAAATTAACTTAAATATGTTAAATTAATGATTTAAAGCAACTCAATATCGACTGCTTAATGTGTATATACAAGAAAATCGACTTTATACCTGAATATAAGATTGTCGAATTCTTCCAAATGCACTGCCGTTATGGCTTTATGTCAACTTCAGTAAGATGAAGAAGGTAAATTAACTTAAAGATGTTAAATTAATGATTTAAAGCAACTCAATATCGACTGCTTAATGTGTATATACAAGAAAATCGACTTTTTACCTGAATATAAGATTGTCGAATTCTTCCAAATGCACTGCCGTTATGGCTTTATGTCAACTTCAGTAAGATGAAGAAGGTAAATTAACTTAAAGATGTTAAATTAATGATTTAAAGCAACTCAATATCGACTGCTAAATGTGTATATACAAGAAAATCGACTTTTTACCTGAATATAAGATTGTCGAATTCTTCCAAATGCACTGCCGTTATGGCTTTATGTCAACTTCAGTAAGATGAAGAAGGTAAATTAACTTAAAGATGTTAAATTAATGATTTAAAGCAACTCAATATCGACTGCTTAATGTGTATATACAAGAAAATCGACTTTATACCTGAATATAAGATTGTCGAATTCTTCCAAATGCACTGCCGTTATGGCTTTATGTCAACTTCAGTAAGATGAAGAAGGTAAATTAACTTAAAGATGTTAAATTAATGATTTAAAGCAACTCAATATCGACTGCTAAATGTGTATATACAAGAAAATCGACTTTTTACCTGAATATAAGATTGTCGAATTCTTCCAAATGCACTGCCGTTATGGCTTTATGTCAACTTCAATAAGATGAAGAAGGTAAATTAACTTAAATATGTTAAATTAATGATTTAAAGCAACTCAATATCGACTGCTAAATGTGTATATATACAAAAAATCGACTTTATACCTGAATATAAGATTGTCGAATTCTTCCAAATGCACTGCCGTTATGGCTTTATGTCAACTTCAGTAAGATGAAGAAGGTAAATTAACTTAAATATGTTAAATTAATGATTTAAAGCAACTCAATATCGACTGCTTAATGTGTATATACAAGAAAATCGACTTTATACCTGAATATAAGATTGTCGAATTCTTCCAAATGCACTGCCGTTATGGCTTTATGTCAACTTCAGTAAGATGAATAAGGTAAATTAACTTAAAGATGTTAAATTAATGATTTAAAGCAACTCAATATCGACTGCTTAATGTGTATATAAAAGAAAATGGACTTTATACCTGAATATAAGATTGTCGAATTCTTCCAAATGCACTGCCGTTATGGCTTTATGTCAACTTCAGTAAGATGAAGAAGGTAAATTAACTTAAAGATGTTAAATTAATGATTTAAAGCAACTCAATATCGACTGCTTAATGTGTATATACAAGAAAATGGACTTTATACCTGAATATAAGATTGTCGAATTCTTCCAAATGCACTGCCGTTATGGCTTTATGTCAACTTCAGTAAGATGAAGAAGGTAAATTAACTTAAAGATGTTAAATTAATGATTTAAAGCAACTCAATATCGACTGCTAAATGTGTATATACAAGAAAATCGACTTTATACCTGAATATAAGATTGTCGAATTCTTCCAAATGCACTGCCGTTATGGCCTTATGTCAACTTCAATAAGATGAAGAAGGTAAATTAACTTAAAGATGTTAAATTAATGATTTAAAGCAACTCAATATCGACTGCTAAATGTGTATATACAAGAAAATCGACTTTATACCTGAATATAAGATTGTCGAATTCTTCCAAATGCACTGCCGTTATGGCTTTATGTCAACTTCAGTAAGATGAAGAAGGTAAATTAACTTAAAGATGTTAAATTAATGATTTAAAGCAACTCAATATCGACTGCTAAATGTGTATATACAAGAAAATCGACTTTATACCTGAATATAAGATTGTCGAATTCTTCCAAATGCACTGCCGTTATGGCTTTATGTCAACTTCAGTAAGATGAAGAAGGTAAATTAACTTAAATATGTTAAATTAATGATTTAAAGCAACTCAATATCGACTGCTTAATGTGTATATACAAGAAAATGGACTTTTCCTGAATATAAGATTGTCGAATTCTTCCAAATGCACTGCCGTTATGGCTTTATGTCAACTTCAATAAGATGAAGAAGGTAAATTAACTTAAATATGTTAAATTAATGATTTAAAGCAACTCAATATCGACTGCTTAATGTGTATATACAAGAAAATCGACTTTATACCTGAATATAAGATTGTCGAATTCTTCCAAATGCACTGCCGTTATGGCTTTATGTCAACTTCAGTAAGATGAAGAAGGTAAATTAACTTAAATATGTTAAATTAATGATTTAAAGCAACTCAATATCGACTGCTAAATGTGTATATACAAGAAAATCGACTTTATACCTGAATATAAGATTGTCGAATTCTTCCAAATGCACTGCCGTTATGACTTTATGTCAACTTCAATAAGATGAAGAAGGTAAATTAACTTAAAGATGTTAAATTAATGATTTAAAGCAACTCAATATCGACTGCTTAATGTGTATATACAAGAAAATGGACTTTATACCTGAATATAAGATTGTCGAATTCTTCCAAATGCACTGCCGTTATGGCTTTATGTCAACTTCAATAAGATGAAGAAGGTAAATTAACTTAAAGATGTTAAATTAATGATTTAAAGCAACTCAATATCGACTGCTTAATGTGTATATACAAGAAAATGGACTTTATACCTGAATATAAGAATGTCGAATTCTTCCAAATGCACTGCCGTTATGGCTTTATGTCAACTTCAGTAAGATGAAGAAGGTAAATTAACTTAAATATGTTAAATTAATGATTTAAAGCAACTCAATATCGACTGCTTAATGTGTATATACAAGAAAATCGACTTTATACCTGAATATAAGATTGTCGAATTCTTCCAACTGCACTGGCGTTATGGCTTTATGTCAACTTCAAGAAGATGAAGAAGGTTTATTAACATAAATATGTTAAATTAATGATTTAAAGCAACTCAGTATCGACTGCTAAATGTGTATATACAAGAAAATCGACTCTATACCTGAATATAAGATTGTCGAATTCTTCCAAATGCACTGCCGTTATGGCCTTATGTCAACTTCAATAAGATGAAGAAGGTAAACTAACTTAAAGATGTTAAATTAATGATTTAAAGCAACTCAATATCGACTGCTAAATGTGTATATACAAGAAAATCGACTTTATACCTGAATATAAGATTGTCGAATTCTTCCAAATGCACTGCCGTTATGGCCGTATGTCAACTTTATAAGATGAAGAAGGTAAATTAACTTAAAGATGTTAAATTAATGATTTAAAGCAACTCAATATCGACTGCTAAATGTGTATATAAAGAAAATGACTTTTTACCTGAATATAAGATTATCGAATTCTTCCAAATGCACTGCCGTTATGGCTTTATGTCAACTTCAGTAAGATGAAGAAGGTAAATTAACTTAAAGATGTTAAATTAATGATTTAAAGCAACTCAATATCGACTGCTTAATGTGTATATACAAGAAAATGGACTTTATACCTGAATATAAGATTGTCGAATTCTTCCAAATGCACTGCCGTTATGGCTTTATGTCAACTTCAATAAGATGAAGAAGGTAAATTAACTTAAAGATGTTAAATTAATGATTTAAAGCAACTCAATATCGACTGCTTAATGTGTATATACAAAAAGAAAATGGACTTTATACCTGAATATAAGATTGTCGAATTCTTCCAAATGCACTGCCGTTATGGCTTTATGTCAACTTCAGTAAGATGAAGAAGGTAAATTAACTTAAAGATGTTAAATTAATGATTTAAAGCAACTCAATATCGACTGCTTAATGTGTATATACAAGAAAATCGACTTTATACCTGAATATAAGATTGTCGAATTCTTCCAAATGCACTGCCGTTATGGCTTTATGTCAACTTCAGTAAGATGAAGAAGGTAAATTAACTTAAAGATGTTAAATTAATGATTTAAAGCAACTCAATATCGACTGCTTAATGTGTATATACAAGAAAATGGACTTTATACCTGAATATAAGATTGTCGAATTCTTCCAAATGCACTGCCGTTATGGCTTTATGTCAACTTCAGTAAGATGAAGAAGGTAAATTAACTTAAATATGTTAAATTAATGATTTAAAGCAACTCAATATCGACTGCTAAATGTGTATATACAAGAAAATGCAAAATCGACTTTATACCTGAATATAAGATTGTCGAATTCTTCCAAATGCACTGCCGTTATGGCTTTATGTCAACTTCAGTAAGATGAAGAAGGTAAATTAACTTAAAGATGTTAAATTAATGATTTAAAGCAACTCAATATCGACTGCTAAATGTGTATATACAAGAAAATCGACTTTTTACCTGAATATAAGATTGTCGAATTCTTCCAAATGCACTGCCGTTATGGCTTTATGTCAACTTCAGTAAGATGAAGAAGGTAAATTAACTTAAAGATGTTAAATTAATGATTTAAAGCAACTCAATATCGACTGCTAAATGTGTATATACAAGAAAATCGACTTTATACCTGAATATAAGATTGTCGAATTCTTCCAAATGCACTGCCGTTATGGCTTTATGTCAACTTCAGTAAGATGAAGAAGGTAAATTAACTTAAATATGTTAAATTAATGATTTAAAGCAACTCAATATCGACTGCTTAATGTGTATATACAAGAAAATCGACTTTATACCTGAATATAAGATTGTCGAATTCTTCCAAATGCACTGCCGTTATGGCTTTATGTCAACTTCAAGAAGATGAAGAAGGTAAATTAACTTAAAGATGTTAAATTAATGATTTAAAGCAACTCAATATCGACTGCTAAATGTGTATATACAAGAAAATCGACTTTATACCTGAATATAAGATTGTCGAATTCTTCCAAATGCACTGCCGTTATGGCTTTATGTCAACTTCAGTAAGATGAAGAAGGTAAATTAACTTAAAGATGTTAAATTAATGATTTAAAGCAACTCAATATCGACTGCTAAATGTGTATATACAAGAAAATCGACTTTATACCTGAATATAAGATTGTCGAATTCTTCCAAATGCACTGCCGTTATGGCTTTATGTCAACTTCAGTAAGATGAAGAAGGTAAATTAACTTAAAGATGTTAAATTAATGATTTAAAGCAACTCAATATCGACTGCTAAATGTGTATATACAAGAAAATCGACTTTATACCTGAATATAAGATTGTCGAATTCTTCCAAATGCACTGCCGTTATGGCTTTATGTCAACTTCAGTAAGATGAAGAAGGTAAATTAACTTAAAGATGTTAAATTAATGATTTAAAGCAACTCAATATCGACTGCTTAATGTGTATATACAAGAAAATCGACTTTATACCTGAATATAAGATTGTCGAATTCTTCCAAATGCACTGCCGTTATGGCTTTATGTCAACTTCAGTAAGATGAAGAAGGTAAATTAACTTAAATATGTTAAATTAATGATTTAAAGCAACTCAATATCGACTGCTAAATGTGTATATACAAGAAAATCGACTTTATACCTGAATATAAGATTGTCGAATTCTTCCAAATGCACTGCCGTTATGGCTTTATGTCAACTTCAATAAGATGAAGAAGGTAAATTAACTTAAAGATGTTAAATTAATGATTTAAAGCAACTCAATATCGACTGCTAAATGTGTATATACAAGAAAATCGACTTTATACCTGAATATAAGATTGTCGAATTCTTCCAAATGCACTGCCGTTATGGCTTTATGTCAACTTCAACTAAGATGAAGAAAGGTAAATTAACTTAAATATGTTAAATTAATGATTTAAAGCAACTCAATATCGACTGCTTAATGTGTATATACAAGAAAATGGACTTTATACCTGAATATAAGTTTGTCGACTTCTTCCAAATGCACTGCCGTTATATCCTTATGTCAACTTCAAGAAGATGAAGAAGGTAAATTAACTTAAATATGTTAAATTAATGATTTAAAGCAACTCAATATCGACTGCTAAATGTGTATATACAAGAAAATCGACTTTATACCTGAATATAAGATTGTCGAATTCTTCCAAATGCACTGCCGTTATGGCTTTATGTCAACTTCAGTAAGATGAAGAAGGTAAATTAACTTAAAGATGTTAAATTAATGATTTAAAGCAACTCAATATCGACTGCTAAATGTGTATATACAAGAAAATCGACTTTATACCTGAATATAAGATTGTCGAATTCTTCCAAATGCACTGCCGTTATGGCTTTATGTCAACTTCAGTAAGATGAAGAAGGTAAATTAACTTAAAGATGTTAAATTAATGATTTAAAGCAACTCAATATCGACTGCTTAATGTGTATATACAAGAAAATCGACTTTATACCTGAATATAAGATTATCGAATTCTTCCAAATGCACTGCCGTTATGGCTTTATGTCAACTTCAGTAAGATGAAGAAGGTAAATTAACTTAAAGATGTTAAATTAATGATTTAAAGCAACTCAATATCGACTGCTTAATGTGTATATACAAGAAAATGGACTTTATACCTGAATATAAGATTGTCGAATTCTTGCAAATGCACTGCCGTTATGGCGTTATGTCAACTTCAGTAAGATGAAGAAGGTAAATTAACTTAAAGATGTTAAATTAATGATTTAAAGCAACTCAATATCGACTGCTTAATGTGTATATACAAGAAAATCGACTTTATACCTGAATATAAGATTGTCGAATTCTTCCAAATGCACTGCCGTTATGGCTTTATGTCAACTTCAGTAAGATGAAGAAGGTAAATTAACTTAAAGATGTTAAATTAATGATTTAAAGCAACTCAATATCGACTGCTTAATGTGTATATACAAGAAAATGGACTTTATACCTGAATATAAGATTGTCGAATTCTTCCAAATGCACTGCCGTTATGGCTTTATGTCAACTTCAGTAAGATGAAGAAGGTAAATTAACTTAAATATGTTAAATTAATGATTTAAAGCAAGTCTATATCGACTGCTAAATGTGTATATACAAGAAAATCGACTTTTTACCTGAATATAAGATTATCGAATTCTTCCAAATGCACTGCCGTTATGGCTTTATGTCAACTTCAGTAAGATGAAGAAGGTAAATTAACTTAAAGATGTTAAATTAATGATTTAAAGCAACTCAATATCGACTGCTTAATGTGTATATACAAGAAAATCGACTTTATACCTGAATATAAGATTGTCGAATTCTTCCAAATGCACTGCCGTTATGGCTTTATGTCAACTTCAATAAGATGAAGAAGGTAAATTAACTTAAAGATGTTAAATTAATGATTTAAAGCAACTCAATATCGACTGCTAAATGTGTATATACAAGAAAATCGACTTTTTACCTGAATATAAGATTGTCGAATTCTTCCAAATGCACTGCCGTTATGGCTTTATGTCAACTTCAGTAAGATGAAGAAGGTAAATTAACTTAAAGATGTTAAATTAATGATTTAAAGCAACTCAATATCGACTGCTAAATGTGTATATACAAGAAAATCGACTTTATACCTGAATATAAGATTGTCGAATTCTTCCAAATGCACTGCCGTTATGGCCTTATGTCAACTTTAATAAGATGAAGAAGGTAAATTAACTTAAAGATGTTAAATTAATGATTTAAAGCAACTCAATATCGACTGCTAAATGTGTATATACAAGAAAATCGACTTTTTACCTGAATATAAGATTGTCGAATTCTTCCAAATGCACTGCCGTTATGGCTTTATGTCAACTTCAGTAAGATGAAGAAAGTAAATTAACTTAAAGATGTTAAATTAATGATTTAAAGCAACTCAATATCGACTGCTTAATGTGTATATACAAGAAAATGGACTTTATCCCTGAATATAAGATTGTCGAATTCTTCCAAATGCACTGCCGTTATGGCCTTATGTCAACTTCAATAAGATGAAGAAGGTAAATTAACTTAAATATGTTAAATTAATGATTTAAAGCAACTCAATATCGACTGCTTAATGTGTATATACAAGAAAATGGACTTTATACCTGAATATAAGATTGTCGAATTCTTCCAAATGCACTGCCGTTATGGCTTTATGTCAACTTCAGTAAGATGAAGAAGGTTAATTAACTTAAAGATGTTAAATTAATGATTTAAAGCAACTCAATATCGACTGCTTAATGTGTATATACAAGAAAATGGACTTTATACCTGAATATAAGATTGTCGAATTCTTCCAAATGCACTGCCGTTATGGCTTTATGTCAACTTCAGTAAGATGAAGAAGGTAAATTAACTTAAAGATGTTAAATTAATGATTTAAAGCAACTCAATATCGACTGCTTAATGTGTATATAAAGAAAATGGACTTTATACCTGAATATAAGATTAACGAATTCTTCCAAATGCACTGCCGTTATGGCTTTATGTCAACTTCAGTAAGATGAAGAAGGTTAATTAACTTAAATATGTTAAATTAATGATTTAAAGCAACTCAATATCGACTGCTAAATGTGTATATACAAGAAAATCGACTTTTTACCTGAATATAAGATTGTCGAATTCTTCCAAATGCACTGCCGTTATGGCTTTATGTCAACTTCAGTAAGATGAAGAAGGTAAATTAACTTAAAGATGTTAAATTAATGATTTAAAGCAACTCAATATCGACTGCTAAATGTGTATATACAAGAAAATCGACTTTTTACCTGAATATAAGATTGTCGAATTCTTCCAAATGCACTGCCGTTATGGCCTTATGTCAACTTCAATAAGATGAAGAAGGTAAATTAACTTAAAGATGTTAAATTAATGATTTAAAGCAACTCAATATCGACTGCTAAATGTGTATATACAAGAAAATCGACTTTATACCTGAATATAAGATTGTCGAATTCTTCCAAATGCACTGCCGTTATGACTTTATGTCAACTTCAGTAAGATGAAGAAGGTAAATTAACTTAAAGATGTTAAATTAATGATTTAAAGCAACTCAATATCGACTGCTTAATGTGTATATACAAGAAAATGGACTTTATACCTGAATATAAGATTGTCGAATTCTTCCAAATGCACTGCCGTTATGGCTTTATGTCAACTTCAAGAAGATGAAGAAGGTAAATTAACTTAAAGATGTTAAATTAATGATTTAAAGCAAGTCAATATCGACTGCTTAATGTGTATATACAAGAAAATGGACTTTATACCTGAATATAAGTTTGTCGAATTCTCCCAAATGCACTGCCGTTATGGCTTTATGTCAACTTCAATAAGATGAAGAAGGTAAATTAACTTAAAGATGTTAAATTAATGATTTAAAGCAACTCAATATCGACTGCTAAATGTGTATATACAAGAAAATCGACTTTTTACCTGAATATAAGATTGTCGAATTCTTCCAAATGCACTGCCGTTATGGCTTTATGTCAACTTCAATAAGATGAAGAAGGTAAATTAACTTAAAGATGTTAAATTAATGATTTAAAGCAACTCAATATCGACTGCTAAATGTGTATATACAAGAAAATCGACTTTATACCTGAATATAAGATTGTCGAATTCTTCCAAATGCACTGCCGTTATGGCTTTATGTCAACTTCAGTAAGATGAAGAAGGTAAATTAACTTAAATATGTTAAATTAATGATTTAAAGCAACTCAATATCGACTGCTTAATGTGTATATACAAGAAAATGGACTTTATACCTGAATATAAGATTGTCGAATTCTTCCAACTGCACTGGCGTTATGGCTTTATGTCAACTTCAAGAAGATGAAGAAGGTTTATTAACTTAATTAAGTAAAGTAAATAATTTGAAGCAACTCAATATCGATCGCCAAATGTGTATATACAAAAAAATCGGCTCTATACCTGAATATAAGATTGTCGAATTCTTCCAAATGCACTGCCGTTATGGCTTTATGTCAACTTCAATAAGATGAAGAAGGTAAATTAACTTAAAGATGTTAAATTAATGATTTAAAGCAACTCAATATCGACTGCTAAATGTGTATATACAAGAAAATCGACTTTTTACCTGAATATAAGATTGTCGAATTCTTCCAAATGCACTGCCGTTATGACTTTATAAATTAACCTGAATATAAGATTGTCGATATACAAGAAAATCTTTATACCTGAAATGCACTGCACTGCCGTTATGGCCTTATGTCAACTTTAATAAGATGAAGAAGGTAAATTAACTTAAAGATGTTAAATTAATGATTTAAAGCAACTCAATATCGACTGCTAAATGTGTATATACAAGAAAATCGACTTTTTACCTGAATATGAGATTATCGAATTCTTCCAAATGCACTGCCGTTATGGCTTTATGTCAACTTCAGTAAGATGAAGAAGGTAAATTAACTTAAAGATGTTAAATTAATGACTTAAAGCAACTCAATATCGACTGCTAAATGTGTATATACAATAAAATCGACTTTTTACCTGAATATAAGATTGCCGAATTCTTCCAAATGCACTGCCGTTATGGCCTTATGTCAACTTCAATAAGATGAAGAAGGTTAATTAACCTAAATATGTTAAATTAATGATTGAAAGCAACTCAATATCGACTGCTAAATGTGTATATAAAAGAAAATGGACTTTATACCTGAATATAAGATTGTCGAATTCTTCCAAATGCACTGCCGTTATGGCTTTATGTCAACTTCAGTAAGATGAAGAAGGTAAATTAACTTAAAGATGTTAAATTAATGATTTAAAGCAACTCAATATCGACTGCTTAATGTGTATATACAAGAAAATCGACTTTATACCTGAATATAAGATTGTCGAATTCTTCCAAATGCACTGCCGTTATGGCTTTATGTCAACTTCAGTAAGATGAAGAAGGTAAATTAACTTAAATATGTTAAATTAATGATTTAAAGCAACTCAATATCGACTGCTAAATGTGTATATACAAGAAAATCGACTTTATACCTGAATATAAGATTGTCGAATTCTTCCAAATGCACTGCCGTTATGGCTTTATGTCAACTTCAGTAAGATGAAGAAGGTTAATTAACTTAAATATGTTAAATTAATGATTTAAAGCAACTCAATATCGACTGCTTAATGTGTATATACAAGAAAATCGACTTTTTACCTGAATATAAGATTGTCGAATTCTTCCAAATGCACTGCCGTTATGGCTTTATGTCAACTTCAGTAAGATGAAGAAGGTAAATTAACTTAAAGATGTTAAATTAATGATTTAAAGCAACTCAATATCGACTGCTTAATGTGTATATACAAGAAAATGGACTTTATACCTGAATATAAGATTGTCGAATTCTTCCAAATGCACTGCCGTTATGGCTTTATGTCAACTTCAGTAAGATGAAGAAGGTAAATTAACTTAAAGATGTTAAATTAATGATTTAAAGCAACTCAATATCGACTGCTTAATGTATGCATATAAGAAAATGGACTTTATACCTGAATATAAGATTGTCGAATTCTTCCAAATGCACTGCCGTTATGGCTTTATGTCAACTTCAGTAAGATGAAGAAGGTAAATTAACTTAAAGATGTTAAATTAATGATTTAAAGCAACTCAATATCGACTGCTTAATGTGTATATACAAGAAAATCGACTTTTTACCTGAATATAAGATTATCGAATTCTTCCAAATGCACTGCCGTTATGGCTTTATGTCAATACAGTAAGATGAGTAAGATGAATAAGGTAAATTAACTTAAAGATGTTAAATTAATGATTTAAAGCAACTCAATATCGACTGCTTAATGTGTATATAAAAGAAAATGGACTTTATACCTGAATATAAGATTGTCGAATTCTTCCAAATGCACTGCCGTTATGGCTTTATGTCAACTTCAGTAAGATGAAGAAGGTAAATTAACTTAAAGATGTTAAATTAATGATTTAAAGCAACTCAATATCGACTGCTTAATGTGTATATACAAGAAAATGGACTTTATACCTGAATATAAGATTGTCGAATTCTTCCAAATGCACTGCCGTTATGGCTTTATGTCAACTTCAGTAAGATGAAGAAAGTAAATTAACTTAAAGATGTTAAATTAATGATTTAAAGCAACTCAATATCGACTGCTAAATGTGTATATACAAGAAAATGGACTTTATACCTGAATATAAGATTGTCAAATTCTTCCAAATGCACTGCCGTTATGGCTTTATGTCAACTTCAGTAAGATGAAGAAGGTAAATTAACTTAAAGATGTTAAAGTAATGATTTAAAGCAACTCAATATCAACTGCTTAATGTGTATATACAAGAAAATCGAATTTATACCTGAATATAAGATTGTCGAATTCTTCCCAATGCACTGCCGTTATGGCTTTATGTCAACTTCAGTAAGATGAAGAAGGTAAATTAACTTAAAGATGTTAAATTAATGATTTAAAGCAACTCAATATCGACTGCTTAATGTGTATATACAAGAAAATGACTTTATACCTGAATATAAGATTAACGAATTCTTCCAAATGCACTGCCGTTATGGCTTTATGTCAACTTCAGTAAGATGAAGAAGCTTAATTAACAAGATGAAGAAGGTAAATTAACTTAAAGATGTTAAATTAATGATTTAAAGCAACTCAATATCGACTGCTTAATGTGTATATACAAGAAAATGGACTTTATACCTGAATATAAGATTGTCGAATTCTTCCAAATGCACTGCCGTTATGGCTTTATGTCAACTTCAGTAAGATGAAGAAGGTAAATTAACTTAAAGATGTTAAATTAATGATTTAAAGCAACTCAATATCGACTGCTTAATGTGTATATACAAGAAAATCGACTTTATACCTGAATATAAGATTGTCGAATTCTTCCAAATGCACTGCCGTTATGGCTTTATGTCAACTTCAGTAAGATGAAGAAGGTAAATTAACTTAAATATGTTAAATTAATGATTTAAAGCAACTCAATATCGACTGCTTAATGTGTATATACAAGAAAATGGACTTTATACCTGAATATAAGATTGTCGAATTCTTCCAAATGCACTGCCGTTATGGCTTTATGTCAACTTCAGTAAGATGAAGAAGGTAAATTAACTTAAAGATGTTAAATTAATGATTTAAAGCAACTCAATATCGACTGCTTAATGTGTATATACAAGAAAATCGACTTTATACCTGAATATAAGATTGTCGAATTCTTCCAAATGCACTGCCGTTATGGCTTTATGTCAACTTCAGTAAGATGAAGAAGGTAAATTAACTTAAAGATGTTAAATTAATGATTTAAAGCAACTCAATATCGACTGCTTAATGTGTATATACAAGAAAATCGACTTTATACCTGAATATAAGATTGTCGAATTCTTCCAAATGCACTGCCGTTATGGCTTTATGTCAACTTCAGTAAGATGAAGAAGGTAAATTAACTTAAAGATGTTAAATTAATGATTTAAAGCAACTCAATATCGACTGCTTAATGTGTATATACAAGAAAATGGACTTTATACCTGAATATAAGATTGTCGAATTCTTCCAAATGCACTGCCGTTATGGCTTTATGTCAACTTCAGTAAGATGAAGAAGGTAAATTAACTTAAAGATGTTAAATTAATGATTTAAAGCAACTCAATATCGACTGCTTAATGTGTATATACAAGAAAATCGACTTTTTACCTGAATATAAGATTGTCGAATTCTTCCAAATGCACTGCCGTTATGGCTTTATGTCAACTTCAGTAAGATGAAGAAGGTAAATTAACTTAAAGATGTTAAATTAATGATTTAAAGCAACTCAATATCGACTGCTTAATGTGTATATACAAGAAAATGGACTTTATACCTGAATATAAGATTGTCGAATTCTTCCAAATGCACTGCCGTTATGGCTTTATGTCAACTTCAGTAAGATGAAGAAGGTAAATTAACTTAAAGATGTTAAATTAATGATTTAAAGCAACTCAATATCGACTGCTTAATGTGTATATACAAGAAAATGGACTTTATACCTGAATATAAGATTGTCGAATTCTTCCAAATGCACTGCCGTTATGGCTTTATGTCAACTTCAGTAAGATGAAGAAGGTAAATTAACTTAAAGATGTTAAATTAATGATTTAAAGCAACTCAATATCGACTGCTTAATGTGTATATACAAGAAAATGGACTTTATCCCTGAATATAAGATTGTCGAATTCTTCAAAATGCACTGCCGTTATGGCGTTATGTCAACTTCAGTAAGATGAAGAAGGTAAATTAACTTAAAGATGTTAAATTAATGATTTAAAGCAACTCAATATCGACTGCTTAATGTGTATATACAAGAAAATCGACTTTATACCTGAATATAAGATTGTCGAATTCTTCCCAAATGCACTGCCGTTATGGCTTTATGTCAACTTCAGTAAGATGAAGAAGGTAAATTAACTTAAAGATGTTAAATTAATGATTTAAAGCAACTCAATATCGACTGCTAAATGTGTATATACAAGAAAATCGACTTTATACCTGAATATAAGATTGTCGAATTCTTCCAAATGCACTGCCGTTATGGCTTTATGTCAACTTCAATAAGATGAAGAAGGTAAATTAACTTAAATATGTTAAATTAATGATTTAAAGCAACTCAATATCGACTGCTTAATGTGTATATACAAGAAAATCGACTTTATACCTGAATATAAGATTGTCGAATTCTTCCAAATGCACTGCCGTTATGGCTTTATGTCAACTTCAGTAAGATGAAGAAGGTAAATTAACTTAAAGATGTTAAATTAATGATTTAAAGCAACTCAATATCGACTGCTTAATGTGTATATACAAGAAAATCGACTTTATACCTGAATATAAGATTGTCGAATTCTTCCAAATGCACTGCCGTTATGGCTTTATGTCAACTTCAGTAAGATGAAGAAGGTAAATTAACTTAAAGATGTTAAATTAATGATTTAAAGCAACTCAATATCGACTGCTTAATGTGTATATACAAGAAAATCGACTTTATACCTGAATATAAGATTGTCGAATTCTTCCAAATGCACTGCCGTTATGGCTTTATGTCAACTTCAAGAAGATGAAGAAGGTAAATTAACTTAAAGATGTTAAATTAATGATTTAAAGGCAGTTCAATATCGACTGCTAAATGTGTATATACAAGAAAATGGACTTTATACCTAAATATAAGATTGTCGAATTCTCCCAAATGCACTGCCGTTATGACTTTATGTCAACTTCAGTAAGATGAAGAAGGTAAATTAACTTAAATATGTTAAATTAATGATTTAAAGCAACTCAATATCGACTGCTTAATGTGTATATACAAGAAAATGGACTTTTCCTGAATATAAGATTGTCGAATTCTTCCAAATGCACTGCCGTTATGGCCTTATGTCAACTTCAATAAGATGAAGAAGGTAAATTAACTTAAAGATGTTAAATTAATGATTTAAAGCAGCTCAATATCGACTGCTAAATGTGTATATACAAGAAAATCGACTTTATACCTGAATATAAGATTGTCGAATTCTCCCAAATGCACTGCCGTTATGACTTTATGTCAACTTCAGTAAGATGAAGGAGGTAAATTAACTTAAATATGTTAAATTAATGATTTAAAGCAACTCAATATCGACTGCTTAATGTGTATATACAAGAAAATGGACTCTATACCTGAATATAAGATTGTCGAATTCTTCCAACTGCACTGGCGTTATGGCTTTATGTCAACTTCAAGAAGATGAAGAAGGTTTATTAACATAAATATGTTAAATTAATGATTTAAAGCAACTCAATATCGACTGCTAAATGTGTTATACAAAAAATCGACTTTATACCTGAATATAAGATTGTCGAATTCTTCCAAATGCACTGCCGTTATGGCTTTATGTCAACTTCAGTAAGATGAAGAAGGTAAATTAACTTAAAGATGTTAAATTAATGATTTAAAGCAACTCAATATCGACTGCTAAATGTGTATATACAAGAAAATCGACTTTTTACCTGAATATAAGATTGTCGAATTCTTCCAAATGCACTGCCGTTATGGCTTTATGTCAACTTCAGTAAGATGAAGAAGGTAAATTAACTTAAAGATGTTAAATTAATGATTTAAAGCAACTCAATATCGACTGCTAAATGTGTATATACAAGAAAATCGACTTTATACCTGAATATAAGATTATCGAATTCTTCCAAATGCACTGCCGTTATGGCTTTATGTCAACTTCAGTAAGATGAAGAAGGTAAATTAACTTAAAGATGTTAAATTAATGATTTAAAGCAACTCAATATCGACTGCTTAATGTGTATATACAAGAAAATCGACTTTATACCTGAATATAAGATTGTCGAATTCTTCCAAATGCACTGCCGTTATGGCTTTATGTCAACTTCAGTAAGATGAAGAAGGTAAATTAACTTAAATATGTTAAATTAATGATTTAAAGCAACTCAATATCGACTGCTTAATGTGTATATACAAGAAAATGGACTTTATACCTGAATATAAGATTGTCGAATTCTTCCAAATGCACTGCCGTTATGGCTTTATGTCAACTTCAGTAAGATGAAGAAGGTTAATTAACTTAAAGATGTTAAATTAATGATTTAAAGCAACTCAATATCGACTGCTTAATGTGTATATACAAGAAAATCGACTTTATACCTGAATATAAGATTGTCGAATTCTTCCAAATGCACTGCCGTTATGGCTTTATGTCAACTTCAGTAAGATGAAGAAGGTAAATTAACTTAAAGATGTTAAATTAATGATTTAAAGCAACTCAATATCGACTGCTAAATGTGTATATAAAGAAAATGACTTTATACCTGAATATAAGATTGTCGAATTCTTCCAAATGCACTGCCGTTATGGCTTTATGTCAACTTCAGTAAGATGAAGAAGGTAAATTAACTTAAAGATGTTAAATTAATGATTTAAAGCAACTCAATATCGACTGCTAAATGTGTATATACAAGAAAATCGACTTTATACCTGAATATAAGATTGTCGAATTCTTCCAAATGCACTGCCGTTATGGCTTTATGTCAACTTCAGTAAGATGAAGAAGGTAAATTAACTTAAAGATGTTAAATTAATGATTTAAAGCAACTCAATATCGACTGCTAAATGTGTATATACAAGAAAATCGACTTTATACCTGAATATAAGATTGTCGAATTCTTCCAAATGCACTGCCGTTATGGCTTTATGTCAACTTCAGTAAGATGAAGAAGGTAAATTAACTTAAAGATGTTAAATTAATGATTTAAAGCAACTCAATATCGACTGCTTAATGTGTATATACAAGAAAATGGACTTTATACCTGAATATAAGATTGTCGAATTCTTCCAAATGCACTGCCGTTATGGCTTTATGTCAACTTCAGTAAGATGAAGAAGGTAAATTAACTTAAAGATGTTAAATTAATGATTTAAAGCAACTCAATATCGACTGCTAAATGTGTATATACAAGAAAATCGACTTTATACCTGAATATAAGATTGTCGAATTCTTCCAAATGCACTGCCGTTATGGCTTTATGTCAACTTCAGTAAGATGAAGAAGGTAAATTAACTTAAAGATGTTAAATTAATGATTTAAAGCAACTCAATATCGACTGCTAAATGTATATACAAGAAAATGGACTTTATACCTGAATATAAGATTGTCGAATTCTTCCAAATGCACTGCCGTTATGGCTTTATGTCAACTTCAGTAAGATGAAGAAGGTAAATTAACTTAAAGATGTTAAATTAATGATTTAAAGCAACTCAATATCGACTGCTTAATGTGTATATACAAGAAAATGGACTTTATACCTGAATATAAGATTGTCGAATTCTTCCAAATGCACTGCCGTTATGGCTTTATGTCAACTTCAGTAAGATGAAGAAGGTAAATTAACTTAAAGATGTTAAATTAATGATTTAAAGCAACTCAATATCGACTGCTTAATGTGTATATACAAGAAAATGGACTTTATACCTGAATATAAGATTGTCGAATTCTTCCAAATGCACTGCCGTTATGGCTTTATGTCAACTTCAGTAAGATGAAGAAGGTAAATTAACTTAAAGATGTTAAATTAATGATTTAAAGCAACTCAATATCGACTGCTTAATGTGTATATACAAGAAAATGGACTTTATACCTGAATATAAGATTGTCGAATTCTTCCAAATGCACTGCCGTTATGGCTTTATGTCAACTTCAGTAAGATGAAGAAGGTAAATTAACTTAAAGATGTTAAATTAATGATTTAAAGCAACTCAATATCGACTGCTAAATGTGTATATACAAGAAAATCGACTTTTACCTGAATATAAGATTGTCGAATTCTTCCAAATGCACTGCCGTTATGGCTTTATGTCAACTTCAGTAAGATGAATAAGGTAAATTAACTTAAAGATGTTAAATTAATGATTTAAAGCAACTCAATATCGACTGCTTAATGTGTATATACAAGAAAATCGACTTTATACCTGAATATAAGATTGTCGAATTCTTCCAAATGCACTGCCGTTATGGCTTTATGTCAACTTCAGTAAGATGAAGAAGGTAAATTAACTTAAAGATGTTAAATTAATGATTTAAAGCAACTCAATATCGACTGCTTAATGTGTATATACAAGAAAATCGACTTTATACCTGAATATAAGATTATCGAATTCTTCCAAATGCACTGCCGTTATGGCTTTATGTCAACTTCAGTAAGATGAAGAAGGTAAATTAACTTAAAGATGTTAAATTAATGATTTAAAGCAACTCAATATCGACTGCTTAATGTGTATATACAAGAAAATGGACTTTTTACCTGAATATAAGATTGTCGAATTCTTCCAAATGCACTGCCGTTATGGCTTTATGTCAACTTCAGTAAGATGAAGAAGGTAAATTAACTTAAAGATGTTAAATTAATGATTTAAAGCAACTCAATATCGACTGCTTAATGTGTATATACAAGAAAATGGACTTTATACCTGAATATAAGATTGTCGAATTCTTCCCAATGCACTGCCGTTATGGCTTTATGTCAACTTCAGTAAGATGAAGAAGGTAAATTAACTTAAAGATGTTAAATTAATGATTTAAAGCAACTCAATATCGACTGCTTAAATGTGTATATACAAGAAAATGGACTTTATACCTGAATATAAGATTGTCGAATTCTTCCAAATGCACTGCCGTTATGGCTTTATGTCAACTTCAGTAAGATGAAGAAGGTAAATTAACTTAAAGATGTTAAATTAATGATTTAAAGCAACTCAATATCGACTGCTAAATGTGTATATACAAGAAAATCGACTTTATACCTGAATATAAGATTGTCGAATTCTTCCAAATGCACTGCCGTTATGGCTTTATGTCAACTTCAGTAAGATGAAGAAGGTAAATTAACTTAAAGATGTTAAATTAATGATTTAAAGCAACTCAATATCGACTGCTTAATGTGTATATACAAGAAAATCGACTTTATACCTGAATATAAGATTGTCGAATTCTTCCAAATGCACTGCCGTTATGGCTTTATGTCAACTTCAGTAAGATGAAGAAGGTAAATTAACTTAAAGATGTTAAATTAATGATTTAAAGCAACTCAATATCGACTGCTTAATGTGTATATACAAGAAAATCGACTTTATACCTGAATATAAGATTGTCGAATTCTTCCAAAATGCACTGCCGTTATGGCTTTATGTCAACTTCAATAAGATGAAGAAGGTAAATTAACTTAAAGATGTTAAATTAATGATTTAAAGCAATTCAATATCGACTGCTAAATGTGTATATACAAGAAAATCGACTTTATACCTGAATATAAGATTGTCGAATTCTTCCCAAATGCACTGCCGTTATGGCTTTATGTCAACTTCAGTAAGATGAAGAAGGTAAATTAACTTAAATATGTTAAATTAATGATTTAAAGCAACTCAATATGGACTACTTAATGTGTATATACAAGAAAATGGACTCCTTCCTGAATATAAGATTGTCGAATTCTTCCAAATGCACTGCCGTTATGGCCTTATGTCAACTTCAATAAGATGAAGAAGGTAAATTAACTTAAAGATGTTAAATTAATGATTTAAAGCAACTCAATATCGACTGCTAAATGTGTATATACAAGAAAATCGACTTTATACCTGAATATAAGATTGTCGAATTCTTCCAAATGCACTGCCGTTATGACTTTATGTCAACTTCAGTAAGATGAAGAAGGTAAATTAACTTAAATATGTTAAATTAATGATTTAAAGCAACTCAATATCGACTGCTTAATGTGTATATACAAGAAAATGGACTCTATACCTGAATATAAGATTGTCGAATTCTTCCAACTGCACTGGCGTTATGGCTTTATGTCAACTTCAAGAAGATGAAGAAGGTTTATTAACATAAATATGTTAAATTAATGATTTAAAGCAACTCAGTATCGACTGCTAAATGTGTTTATACAAAAAAATCGGCTCTATACCTGAATATTAGATTGTCGAATTCTTCCAAATGCACTGCCGTTATGGCCTTATGTCAACTTCAATAAGATGAAGAAGGTAAACTAACTTAAAGATGTTAAATTAATGATTTAAAGCAACTCAATATCGACTGCTAAATGTGTATATACAAGAAAATCGACTTTTTACCTGAATATAAGATTGTCGAATTCTTCCAAATGCACTGCCGTTATGGCTTTATGTCAACTTCAATAAGATGAAGAAGGTAAATTAACTTAAAGATGTTAAATTAATGATTTAAAGCAACTCAATATCGACTGCTAAATGTGTATATACAAGAAAATCGACTTTATACCTGAATATAAGATTGTCGAATTCTTCCAAATGCACTGCCGTTATGGCTTTATGTCAACTTCAGTAAGATGAAGAAGGTAAATTAACTTAAAGATGTTAAATTAATGATTTAAAGCAACTCAATATCGACTGCTTAATGTGTATATACAAGAAAATGGACTTTATACCTGAATATAAGATTGTCGAATTCTTCCAAATGCACTGCCGTTATGGCTTTATGTCAACTTCAATAAGATGAAGAAGGTAAATTAACTTAAAGATGTTAAATTAATGATTTAAAGCAACTCAATATCGACTGCTAAATGTGTATATACAAGAAAATCGACTTTTTACCTGAATATAAGATTGTCGAATTCTTCCAAATGCACTGCCGTTATGGCTTTATGTCAACTTCAGTAAGATGAAGAAGGTAAATTAACTTAAAGATGTTAAATTAATGATTTAAAGCAACTCAATATCGACTGCTTAATGTGTATATACAAGAAAATCGACTTTATACCTGAATATAAGATTGTCGAATTCTTCCAAATGCACTGCCGTTATGGCTTTATGTCAACTTCAGTAAGATGAAGAAGGTAAATTAACTTAAAGATGTTAAATTAATGATTTAAAGCAACTCAATATCGACTGCTTAATGTGTATATACAAGAAAATCGACTTTATTACCTGAATATAAGATTGTCGAATTCTTCCAAATGCACTGCCGTTATGGCTTTATGTCAACTTCAATAAGATGAAGAAGGTAAATTAACTTAAAGATGTTAAATTAATGATTTAAAGCAACTCAATATCGACTGCTTAATGTGTATATACAAGAAAATGGACTTTATACCTGAATATAAGATTGTCGAATTCTTCCAAATGCACTGCCGTTATGGCTTTATGTCAACTTCAGTAAGATGAAGAAGGTAAATTAACTTAAAGATGTTAAATTAATGATTTAAAGCAACTCAATATCGACTGCTTAATGTGTATATACAAGAAAATGGACTTTATACCTGAATATAAGATTGTCGAATTCTTCCAAATGCACTGCCGTTATGGCTTTATGTCAACTTCAGTAAGATGAAGAAGGTAAATTAACTTAAAGATGTTAAATTAATGATTTAAAGCAACTCAATATCGACTGCTTAATGTGTATATACAAGAAAATCGACTTTATACCTGAATATAAGATTGTCGAATTCTTCCAAATGCACTGCCGTTATGGCTTTATGTCAACTTCAGTAAGATGAAGAAGGTAAATTAACTTAAAGATGTTAAATTAATGATTTAAAGCAACTCAATATCGACTGCTTAATGTGTATATACAAGAAAATCGACTTTATACCTGAATATAAGATTGTCGAATTCTTCCAAATGCACTGCCGTTATGGCTTTATGTCAACTTCAGTAAGATGAAGAAGGTAAATTAACTTAAATATGTTAAATTAATGATTTAAAGCAACTCAATATCGACTGCTTAATGTATACAAGAAAATCGACTTTATACCTGAATATAAGATTGTCGAATTCTTCCAAATGCACTGCCGTTATGGCTTTATGTCAACTTCAGTAAGATGAAGAAGGTAAATTAACTTAAATATGTTAAATTAATGATTTAAAGCAACTCAATATCGACTGCTTAATGTGTATATACAAGAAAATCGACTTTATACCTGAATATAAGATTGTCGAATTCTTCCAAATGCACTGCCGTTATGGCTTTATGTCAACTTCAGTAAGATGAAGAAGGTAAATTAACTTAAAGATGTTAAATTAATGATTTAAAGCAACTCAATATCGACTGCTTAAATGTGTATATACAAGAAAATGACTTTTTACCTGAATATAAGATTGTCGAATTCTTCCAAATGCACTGCCGTTATGGCTTTATGTCAACTTCAATAAGATGAAGAAGGTAAATTAACTTAAAGATGTTAAATTAATGATTTAAAGCAACTCAATATCGACTGCTTAATGTGTATATACAAGAAAATCGACTTTATACCTGAATATAAGATTAACGAATTCTTCCAAATGCACTGCCGTTATGGCTTTATGTCAACTTCAGTAAGATGAAGAAGGTAAATTAACTTAAATATGTTAAATTAATGATTTAAAGCAACTCAATATCGACTGCTTAATGTGTATATACAAGAAAATCGACTTTATACCTGAATATAAGATTGTCGAATTCTTCCAAATGCACTGCCGTTATGGCTTTATGTCAACTTCAGTAAGATGAAGAAGGTAAATTAACTTAAAGATGTTAAATTAATGATTTAAAGCAACTCAATATCGACTGCTTAATGTGTATATACAAGAAAATCGACTTTATACCTGAATATAAGATTGTCGAATTCTTCCAAATGCACTGCCGTTATGGCTTTATGTCAACTTCAGTAAGATGAAGAAGGTAAATTAACTTAAAGATGTTAAATTAATGATTTAAAGCAACTCAATATCGACTGCTAAATGTGTATATACAAGAAAATCGGACTTTATACCTGAATATAAGATTGTCGATTGTCGAATTCTTCCAAATGCACTGCCGTTATGGCTTTATGTCAACTTCAATAAGATGAAGAAGGTAAATTAACTTAAAGATGTTAAATTAATGATTTAAAGCAACTCAATATCGACTGCTAAATGTGTATATACAAGAAAATCGACTTTTTACCTGAATATAAGATTGTCGAATTCTTCCAAATGCACTGCCGTTATGGCTTTATGTCAACTTCAGTAAGATGAAGAAGGTAAATTAACTTAAAGATGTTAAATTAATGATTTAAAGCAACTCAATATCGACTGCTAAATGTGTATATACAAGAAAATCGACTTTATACCTGAATATAAGATTGTCGAATTCTTCCAAATGCACTGCCGTTATGGCTTTATGTCAACTTCAGTAAGATGAAGAAGGTAAATTAACTTAAAGATGTTAAATTAATGATTTAAAGCAACTCAATATCGACTGCTTAATGTGTATATACAAGAAAATCGACTTTATACCTGAATATAAGATTGTCGAATTCTTCCAAATGCACTGCCGTTATGGCTTTATGTCAACTTCAGTAAGATGAAGAAGGTAAATTAACTTAAATATGTTAAATTAATGATTTAAAGCAACTCAATATCGACTGCTAAATGTGTATATACAAGAAAATCGACTTTTTACCTGAATATAAGATTGTCGAATTCTTCCAAATGCACTGCCGTTATGGCTTTATGTCAACTTCAGTAAGATGAAGAAGGTAAATTAACTTAAAGATGTTAAATTAATGATTTAAAGCAACTCAATATCGACTGCTTAATGTGTATATACAAGAAAATCGACTTTATACCTGAATATAAGATTGTCGAATTCTTCCAAATGCACTGCCGTTATGGCTTTATGTCAACTTCAGTAAGATGAAGAAGGTTAATTAACTTAAATATGTTAAATTAATGATTTAAAGCAACTCAATATCGACTGCTTAATGTGTATATACAAGAAAATGGACTTTATACCTGAATATAAGATTGTCGAATTCTTCCAAATGCACTGCCGTTATGGCTTTATGTCAACTTCAGTAAGATGAAGAAGGTAAATTAACTTAAAGATGTTAAATTAATGATTTAAAGCAACTCAATATCGACTGCTTAATGTGTATATACAAGAAAATCGACTTTATACCTGAATATAAGATTGTCGAATTCTTCCAAATGCACTGCCGTTATGGCTTTATGTCAACTTCAGTAAGATGAAGAAGGTAAATTAACTTAAAGATGTTAAATTAATGATTTAAAGCAACTCAATATCGACTGCTTAATGTGTATATACAAGAAAATCGACTTTATACCTGAATATAAGATTGTCGAATTCTTCCAAATGCACTGCCGTTATGGCTTTATGTCAACTTCAGTAAGATGAAGAAGGTAATTAACTTAAAGATGTTAAATTAATGATTTAAAGCAACTCAATATCGACTGCTTAATGTGTATATACAAGAAAATCGACTTTATACCTGAATATAAGATTGTCGAATTCTTCCAAATGCACTGCCGTTATGGCTTTATGTCAACTTCAGTAAGATGAAGAAGGTAAATTAACTTAAATATGTTAAATTAATGATTTAAAGCAACTCAATATCGACTGCTTAATGTGTATATACAAGAAAATGGACTTTATACCTGAATATAAGATTGTCGAATTCTTCCAAATGCACTGCCGTTATGGCTTTATGTCAACTTCAGTAAGATGAAGAAGGTAAATTAACTTAAAGATGTTAAATTAATGATTTAAAGCAACTCAATATCGACTGCTTAATGTGTATATACAAGAAAATGGACTTTATACCTGAATATAAGATTGTCGAATTCTTCCAAATGCACTGCCGTTATGGCTTTATGTCAACTTCAGTAAGATGAAGAAGGTAAATTAACTTAAAGATGTTAAATTAATGATTTAAAGCAACTCAATATCGACTGCTTAATGTGTATATAAAAGAAAATGGACTTTATACCTGAATATAAGATTGTCGAATTCTTCCAAATGCACTGCCGTTATGGCTTTATGTCAACTTCAGTAAGATGAAGAAGGTAAATTAACTTAAAGATGTTAAATTAATGATTTAAAGCAACTCAATATCGACTGCTTAATGTGTATATACAAGAAAATGGACTTTATACCTGAATATAAGATTGTCGAATTCTTCCAAATGCACTGCCGTTATGGCTTTATGTCAACTTCAGTAAGATGAAGAAGGTAAATTAACTTAAAGATGTTAAATTAATGATTTAAAGCAACTCAATATCGACTGCTTAATGTGTATATACAAGAAAATGGACTTTATACCTGAATATAAGATTGTCGAATTCTTCCAAATGCACTGCCGTTATGGCTTTATGTCAACTTCAGTAAGATGAAGAAGGTAAATTAACTTAAAGATGTTAAATTAATGATTTAAAGCAACTCAATATCGACTGCTTAATGTGTATATACAAGAAAATGGACTTTATACCTGAATATAAGATTGTCGAATTCTTCCAAATGCACTGCCGTTATGGCTTTATGTCAACTTCAGTAAGATGAAGAAGGTAAATTAACTTAAAGATGTTAAATTAATGATTTAAAGCAACTCAATATCGACTGCTTAATGTGTATATACAAGAAAATGGACTTTATACCTGAATATAAGATTGTCGAATTCTTCCAAATGCACTGCCGTTATGGCTTTATGTCAACTTCAGTAAGATGAAGAAGGTAAATTAACTTAAAGATGTTAAATTAATGATTTAAAGCAACTCAATATCGACTGCTTAATGTGTATATACAAGAAAATGGACTTTATACCTGAATATAAGATTGTCGAATTCTTCCAAAATGCACTGCCGTTATGGCTTTATGTCAACTTCAGTAAGATGAAGAAGGTAAATTAACTTAAAGATGTTAAATTAATGATTTAAAGCAACTCAATATCGACTGCTTAATGTGTATATACAAGAAAATGGACTTTATACCTGAATATAAGATTGTCGAATTCTTCCAAATGCACTGCCGTTATGGCTTTATGTCAACTTCAGTAAGATGAAGAAGGTAAATTAACTTAAAGATGTTAAATTAATGATTTAAAGCAACTCAATATCGACTGCTTAATGTGTATATACAAGAAAATGGACTTTATACCTGAATATAAGATTGTCGAATTCTTCCAAATGCACTGCCGTTATGGCTTTATGTCAACTTCAGTAAGATGAAGAAGGTAAATTAACTTAAAGATGTTAAATTAATGATTTAAAGCAACTCAATATCGACTGCTTAATGTGTATATACAAGAAAATGGACTTTATACCTGAATATAAGATTGTCGAATTCTTCCAAATGCACTGCCGTTATGGCTTTATGTCAACTTCAGTAAGATGAAGAAGGTAAATTAACTTAAAGATGTTAAATTAATGATTTAAAGCAACTCAATATCGACTGCTTAATGTGTATATACAAGAAAATCGACTTTATACCTGAATATAAGATTGTCGAATTCTTCCAAATGCACTGCCGTTATGGCTTTATGTCAACTTCAGTAAGATGAAGAAGGTAAATTAACTTAAAGATGTTAAATTAATGATTTAAGGCAATTCAATATCGACTGCTAAATGTGTATATACAAGAAAATCGACTTTATACCTGAATATAAGATTGTCGAATTCTTCCAAATGCACTTCCGGACTTTATCCCTGAATATAAGATTGTCGAATTCTTCCAAATGCACTGCCGTTATGGCCTTATGTCAACTTTAATAAGATGAAGAAGGTAAATTAACTTTAAAGATGTTAAATTAATGATATAAAGCAACTCAGTATCGACTGCTAAATGTGTATATACAAGAAAATCGACTTTTTACCTGAATATAAGATTGTCGGATTCTTCCAAATGCACTGGCGTTATGGCTTTATGTCAACTTCAGTAAGATGAAGAAGGTTAATTTACTTAAAGATGTTAAATTAATGACTTAAAGCAACTCAATATCGACTGCTAAATGTGTATATACAAGAAAATCGACTTTTTACCTGAATATAAGATTGTCGAATTCTTCCAAATGCACTGCCGTTATGGCTTTATGTCAACTTCAATAAGATGAAGAAGGTAAATTAACTTAAAGATGTTAAATTAATGATTTAAAGCAACTCAATATCGACTGCTAAATGTGTATATACAAGAAAATCGACTTTTTACCTGAATATAAGATTGTCGAATTCTTCCAAATGCACTGCCGTTATGGCTTTATGTCAACTTCAGTAAGATGAAGAAGGTAAATTAACTTAAAGATGTTAAATTAATGATTTAAAGCAACTCAATATCGACTGCTAAATGTGTATATACAAGAAAATCGACTTTTTACCTGAATATAAGATTGTCGAATTCTTCCAAATGCACTGCCGTTATGGCTTTATGTCAACTTCAGTAAGATGAAGAAGGTAAATTAACTTAAAGATGTTAAATTAATGATTTAAAGCAACTCAATATCGACTGCTAAATGTGTATATACAAGAAAATCGACTTTTTACCTGAATATAAGATTGTCGAATTCTTCCAAATGCACTGCCGTTATGGCTTTATGTCAACTTCAATAAGATGAAGAAGGTTAATTAACCTAAATATGTTAAATTAATGATTTAAAGCAACTCAATATCGACTGCTTAATGTGTATATACAAGAAAATGGACTTTATACCTGAATATAAGATTAACGAATTCTTCCAAATGCACTGCCGTTATGGCTTTATGTCAACTTCAGTAAGATGAAGAAGGTAAATTAACTTAAAGATGTTAAATTAATGATTTAAAGCAACTCAATATCGACTGCTTAATGTGTATATACAAGAAAATGGACTTTATACCTGAATATGAGATGGTCGAATTTTTCCAAATGCACTGCCGTTATGGCTTTATGTCAACTTCAATAAGATGAAGAAGGTAAATTAACTTAAAGATGTTAAATTAATGATTTAAAGCAACTCAATATCGACTGCTTAATGTGTATATACAAGAAAATGGACTTTATACCTGAATATAAGATTGTCGAATTCTTCCAAATGCACTGCCGTTATGGCTTTATGTCAACTTCAGTAAGATGAAGAAGGTAAATTAACTTAAAGATGTTAAATTAATGATTTAAAGCAATTCAATATCGACTGCTTAATGTGTATATACAAGAAAATCGACTTTATACCTGAATATAAGATTGTCGAATTCTTCCAAATGCACTGCCGTTATGGCTTTATGTCAACTTCAGTAAGATGAAGAAGGTAAATTAACTTAAAGATGTTAAATTAATGATTTAAAGCAACTCAATATCGACTGCTTAATGTGTATATAAAAGAAAATGGACTTTATACCTGAATATAAGATTGTCGAATTCTTCCAAATGCACTGCCGTTATGGCTTTATGTCAACTTCAGTAAGATGAATAAGGTAAATTAACTTAAAGATGTTAAATTAATGATTTAAAGCAACTCAATATCGACTGCTTAATATGTATATAAAAGAAAATGGACTTTATACCTAAATATAAGATTGTCGAATTCTTCCAAATGCACTGCCGTTATGGCTTTATGTCAACTTCAGTAAGATGAAGAAGGTAAATTAACTTAAAGATGTTAAATTAATGATTTAAAGCAACTCAATATCGACTGCTTAATGTGTATATACAAGAAAATGGACTTTATACCTGAATATAAGATTAACGAATTCTTCCAAATGCACTGCCGTTATGGCTTTATGTCAACTTCTGTAAGATGAAGAAGCTTAATTAACTTAAATATGTTAAACTAATGATCTAAA